>NC_141031.1:8602500-8882500 GCF_052040795.2 Danio rerio
CAATATCTTCAGAATGACTTTGATAAAAGGTGATGAAGCACTTCGAATGTTGACTACAGCATACCCAAACATAACTGTATACAAACTCCTGCAAATCAGTAAAGCGTGGCATAAACATGCCAAAGTAATGGGCTCAATTCCTTACCAATGCATCAACTAATGCACCCTGTGTATCAAGACTTGTATGATTCATAATAAACATAACAATAATGTCTTTCAAAGGGATAAATTCACCTAAAACAAAAAAATCCACTCATTGTTTGCTTACACTTGACTTATTAAAAACATTTTCCTTTTTATAAGGTAACTGGTATCCTGTTACCATTGACTTACATAGTATATGTAAGTCTCTTATTGTTGTTCATCAGAAAATTAGAAGCAAAAGACACACAATGTGGCATCTTATCAGTATTTTGTATTCCCAGTTGTTCTGCGTTGAGTAAGGTGTCAGTAAAGGTGCAACCATTTGATTCATTAAAAATTAATGACGGCCCCCAAAGTCCACAATTCGTATAAATTGGTGTAATTTTTTTAGGAGAATCTGCCAAATGCACAGGTTTAAATAAACATCAGATTGTTTATTATTTCCCAGAACTGGGTCCCATTTCAGAAAGGAGGTTAAGTGAATACTTAGAGTATATAACCCTGATATGAGAGAAACTCTGGGTTTTTTTTTCATTTCAAAATGGCAGATTTGTTAAACTGGAGAAAGCAGGGTAAGTCAAGCCTGTTTCTGAAAGAGAGGTAACTTTAACTCAGAGTTAGTTACCGTGGTTACATTACAGTTACAGGAGTTTCTGTCAGTCTCCTCTCCTTATTTAAAGACTAATTGGTATTTCTTGCCTCATAGCCTTACGTTTCCACCTACCTGCATGTCCAAAAAAAAAATCGATTGATGGAAACGCCAACATGATGAATGTAAAAGTGCGGACCCTAAATTAAACATTTCCACTGAACATTAAGCTAAGGTTATATGCATTTTTGTTTTGTCAAATGTGTTGCAGAAATTTATTATTTAATGCAATTACATCTGAAATAACTTATAATAACGACCAATTCCCCACTTTTTCATGTGAAAAGTCAATAAATGTCACATTACATTACTATTTTTGTTACATTTTTAAATACTTTAAATGTAAACTTACGCATTAACTTGAGCAGATATGTTTTCCCATGCTAAATGTCTCTGGTTCGCCGAAGCAGTGGTGTTGCTTTTTTAACTATATGCTTATTTTATTTATATACTTTGCAGGAGCACATCAAGTTCAGCTGGAGACAGAAATGCTGATCTCTTTTTTCAATTGTTGCCATGGTAACTCGTAATATCTGCACTCCATTGATAATGCCTTTTTATAGTCGCAGTGTGCACCTAAAGCTGCGGTCACACTAGAGTTTGTGTTTGCAAAATTCTGTCGTACGGTGCTGCGAAAAGGGGCGGGATTAAAAAAAGATTATTAGACATTAAAAAAAGTGAGCGATTGCTCCATTTAAACCGCTGGAATCGCAGGGTCATGCTTCAAGTTTCGCAAGTTGCTGCGGTGCAAAGTTCAAGCTTGGTGAACTCTGACCTGCAAAATCGCATCACTTGTCTGTGTGAGACCAATCAGGGATCAAAACATGACCTCTCTGGAAATATGGAGCAATCGCTTGCTTTTTAAATGTCTAATCATCTTGTTTAATCCTACCCCTTTTTCGCAGAGCCGTACGACAGAATTTCGCAAACTCAAACTCTTGTGTGACCGCAGCTTAACTCTGAGTTGGTCTACTCAAAGTTGATTGACCTAACTCCGATTAGCTGTTCTGAAACCCCAAACTCTGAGTTTTTAATCTCTTTGTAAGTCAACTCAGAGTTCAAGTTTAAACCCCGAGTTAGTTGAACCTCCTTACTGAAACAAGCCCCTGGTCTTGAGTTGCTGAACTCACCCATATGCCCAAAATGCCTTTCTTCTTCGTCTTTTGAGGTGCAAGCAATTTATTATATAAGAATAAAGTCCCACAATGGTGTCTTCTACTGCAGAAAATTCCATTTTTATTTTTGATATTTGGCACCAGTTTATCAGGAAAAAATGATTGGGTCTCTTTTTGACTTTGTGAATTGAAACGTTAGCGGTCAAAATGTTTTATGCGAGATTCCAGTTTTGCACACAAGTTACATTCACATCTTTGGACTGAAACATAGCTACTGTTAGCATTAGCTTGTGCAGCATTGGAAACAAATTTAGAGGTACTCCAGAAGAGCGTGCATGTGCAGTGGCCTCTTCCTGTTGTCATTTCAGCAGACATTTGAGAAGGACCACATTTCATGCTGACTCCTCTCCAAGTTACAGAGCGGTAAATCAACACAATCTGTCTCCATTTTAAATCCTCTGCCAGTAATGAGTACAGTCAGAGTAAATCTTATTTGAATGCTCTCATTATTGAGCTCTTCCTTCACTCACTCACAGTGTACTGGAAGAGAGTTGACAACACACAGATGGGGAAATATTACTAAGATTTTTGGCCTCAATTTTGCCGTCTGGGACACATTTGAGGAATTTTAAGTGATTTGTGTCATCATAGGGCAAATATGCTGTATAGCTCAAAAATCAAATAAAATTCAGATCAGTTTGTTTTTATTAATACAGAAAAAGCTTTGTATTTAGGGTGATCATGCATTAATCTCAGTCTCTATCTTTTCTGTAACCCTTTTAAAAATAGTTTGGTCTTATTCTCCTTTGCTGTGACACCCTATTTAAAATGTAAAATTAGTGCTGTCAAAATTAGTGCGCTATCGAATGCAATTAACTTGAAATATTCAATGCGTTAAAAAAATTGCTGTTTACATGTGGACTCTTAATCAAATTTAATTTAATTAATTGTATTAAAATCGTAATAAAGTATTGTTCCCTATGTATACAATGTTCGACTCAACTACATCGTCAGGGCTCTGCGATCTTGGCTTGCGAAGCAGCATTTTCTGTTTGTTTATACATCAAAAGCAAGTATGCTATGGCCCACGCTTATTAATAGTGGAAGATGATTTACGGTTAGCCGTGTTAGGAATTCAACCACAAATGCAAGTTGTTCTTACAGAAACATGCTCAGCCATCGCACTGAATCAGGTAAGCTGTATATTTATGTTGGAATGTAATTACTTCTACGCACTTTAAATGCAGCAAGGAATATGTGAATGATGTTTGCACATGCACTATAATTTGGCGAGTGAAATTGGACAAACTTGTGGGGGGGTCCTAAAAGTTTGAAAACCCCCGATGTACAGTGCTGCTGTGTTCAACTACTTTTATATCAAAGCAAGCTAGCAAACAACCAAACTAACATATCGCTAATTTACTACATTTTAATTTAAACAAAAACATTCAGAAGGTACTCACTAAAATGTTACTGAGTTAATTTATTATTTTTAATGACATAAAAAGATAGATTAAAGACTAGTCTCTACTCTCTCTCAATTCAATTTAAAAGGTGCTTTATTGGCATGACAAATGTTACAAATGTATTACCAAAGCATTTATAGAGGTAACATAAAAAGTAACATACAAATATAATAATTAAAAAAAACTGTAACACAAAATAGATAGTAGTAGTAAAACCAAAACAATATATATATTATAATAATATACAAATATATATATATTAATAAATATATAAATATATAATATATATAATATAATATAAATAAATATAAATAATATAAATATAATAATAATAATAATAATAATAATATATAATAAAATATATAATATAATAATAATATAATAATAATAATAATAATAATATAATATAATATTATATATAATATAATAATATAAATAATATAAATATAATATATAATATATTAATATAAATATATATATTATATTATTATTTAATATATCGTATCTATAGTGTCTTGAAAAATCATAAATTTCCGACAGGCTATCATAGAGACTTAAGGTTATGCTCATTTAACTTCAGATTACCAATCTACCGAACACTGATGACCTTGTAACCTACTAGCCACACCCTAAGGAAACAAGACTTTTTTTTTTTACAAGACATTGTATGCGTAAAAAGTAGCCCTTTCAAAAGTACTCAAGAGTAGTGAGTATTAAGCAGTACAAAACTGATGCGTTTACATGTAATTTGTGCATGTGTGTGTAAACGAAACATTCTGTAGTGCATCGAGTTATTGCCCAGCAGGCACACAACGTTATAAAACTTTTATATTTGGTTATATTTAGGTTGTTATGTCAGGTGACCAAAATTCAATGTCTAACCAACGTCTAAGGATAACATTATTTTGATGTCCTATTGACATCAACTGATGTTGATATTTGGTTGATTTTACAGTTGGTTGTTAGAAAGTGACCAAAATCCAACGTCGAGCCAACATCTTAAACCAACATCATATTGACATCAAATACTCATATTTATCCAACGTCTGATAGACGTCATAGTGGTAACGTCCACACAACGTCAAGCTGTAACATCATTAGACATTGATATTTGGTTGGTTTTAGGTGGACATTGACGTTGGCCGACATTGAGTTCTGACGTCAACCTGATTTTCATTTCCAAACAAAATGCAACTTCCCCATGACGTTGGGGTACAACGTCAATCTTGTGTCATATTGATGTCCGGTGCCTGCTGGGTGTTTAAGGCCATTTCGGTCATCATACAGTAAACATCTGTCATCTTCTCATCAGTGACATGCATCTAAACAGCCTTTGGGTCAATGCGTGTAAAGATTTTAGACATTTTCTTTGACAATTTTAATGCTTCCAAACAGTTTGCTGCAATTATAAAGCACCCATGTCTTGGGGTAGTTCATTATGATGCGATTAACCTTTATGTGTGATTTGATTGGACAGGAATCACAGGACTGATTGTTCTAATACCCACAGACAAGAAAAAATAAAGTAGTGACTGCAGGTTGAAGGAAAGTAGTGAAGTAAAAGTACAGATACTGCACTAAAAATGAACTCAAGTGAAAGTACACATTTTTAAAACTACTCAGTAAATTACAATTCCTGAGAAAAACTACTCAATTACAGTAATATGAGTATTTGTAATTAGTTACTTCACACCACGGCTAACAATACATTACTCCTAACCAGAAACATACCAATAACATATATGTTAATTCATCCTATAATCATTCTAATTCATACTATATGTCATAATATATGTCATACTGATGTTGTCTATTGGAAGCAATGCATCAATAGAGCTCCCATTCTAGTACAGGGTAGTGCTCATTTGAAAAGAATGCAGGACCAAGATGCAGTGGAGGACTGTGGCCATCCAAAGCCAGAGATATACACATATACACATATATCTATAATCGGGAAATTTCCCGGAGGTCAGTATGCAATTTTACATACCTTTTCTACATTGATGGATAAGTGATCGGACAAGCATTCCTGACAAAAAGTGTTTGTGTGTATGGAAATGTACTATCCTCTCTTCCTGTTATATTTTATCTAATCCGTGTCCTGAAACACACTCCTGCTTTCACTTCTCATACTGATGGAGGGAGTGTTTCGTTTGTGAATGAATATCCATTATGAACGACTTGTTCACTGAGCCAATAATAATACAAGTTACTGGCACCGCAGCATCTCGATGTCATATTTCATTTACATTGTTTGCTAATTTTATTCAACAAAACTAGCATAAGCCGAGTATTTAGTGTGAGTTGGTGTTACTTTGCCTCATGGTGAATGGAGTAAGTGACTGTATTATCATCAATAATGTTACTTGTTTAGCACAAAAGTCCATTATATACAAAAACGTTAAAAACTAAATCTAACCTTTGAAATGTTCTGCCTTTGTGCTTTGTTTTCTTTGTTAGCTTGTTAGTACACCTGTAGACAGCGCTAAAGTCCAGCATCTTCATGTAGTAACACTGTCTTGACTAGTGCGGTTGAATGAAATTTGTCCTGGTAGCACTGTACCAATGTGGCGGCCTACTGACCCATGCTCAGGGTCCCTATGCCATATCTTTTGAATGTATCTCTGCTATAATCATACTATCAACATGCTAATTCATACTAACAATATACTAATCCATACTGGAAACATGCTATCAAACATACTAATTCATACTAAGTTCATGCTAACGGCATGCTAGTTTATACTAGAAACATGCTAGTGCCATACTTTCTCTCTTACCCTCTCTCTCTTTCTCAGAATCTCAGTGTTGTGTTACAAATATCGATCTCTTGTGTCATTCCAATCAATTTTCTGCTCTCAGTGTTCAGTTAGTTTGAGACTGCACTCACCTCCATGCCAAGGTCAGTTCTGAGCACTGATTCAGACACATTATTATGTTTGTACCATTTAAATGTTATGCCTAATTTTTGAAATGTAGTTTTTCCGACTTATCCTCTCTTTGTAAAAAAAAAAAAAAAAAAAAAAAAAATCTGACTTTTAAATTAATGTATAATATACATCATGTACAAATAAGCATTTATTCATTTTCTTTTCGGCTAAGTCCCTTTATTAATCTGGAGTGG
This sequence comes from Danio rerio, assembly GCF_052040795.2. Taxonomy (NCBI): domain Eukaryota; kingdom Metazoa; phylum Chordata; class Actinopteri; order Cypriniformes; family Danionidae; genus Danio; species Danio rerio. Next base: position 8,608,999 of record NC_141031.1, read on the forward strand.
CCACAGTGGAATGAATCACCAACTTTTCCAACATATGTTTTATGCAGGGGATGCCCTTCCAGCTGCAACCCATCACTGGGAAAACATGTACAAATAATAATAATAATAATAATAATAATAATAAAACTATTAGTTTTTTGTGTAATTACTTTATATTTATTTTATATGATATGTATTTTATTATGTAAATTACTACTTAGTGTACAGTGAATAATAATGATAACAATAATAACAACTGTAAAATGTTTGTAAAAAATAAATATAGTATATTTTATATTTTAAAGTAAAGGTATATTTTAATTATATTAGTAGTATATTTTCAGAATTATACACCATAGGTTTTTTTATTATTATTTTTTTCTGCAATACATTTAGCTGATGTTTTAACTAAAGATTTTAAAATATTGGGTTACTTTTCAGAATGTCTGCTGTTGATTTATTGACCCTAAAAAAATTTTTTTTTTTTAAACTATTTTCAAGTGTTCATGCTTAGCTGATGATGTATTATAAAGCTTGTTTGGCATGCTGTCCTGGGAGAGAGTCCTGAGCTCATAAGATCCTCGAGCCCAGGGGTCCCTCCTGTTTGCAGAACGAGAGGGGAGTTTGAGCTCAGGTAGATCTTAAAAACTCCCCTGCTGTAATAGCTAATGAAGAAGTTCATGTGATCGCTCTTACGAGATAACTACTTACTAGGAGCATGTCTAGGGTGGCTATTTGGATAAGTCAATTAACTAAAGTTGCATGTTTTGGACGGTGGGAGGAAACTGGGGGAAATCCACGTTGAGAACATGTAAACTCCGCACAGAAACCCCGGCTAGCTTGATAAGGACTAGAACACTGATGTTCTTGCTGTGAGGCAACAGTGCTAACCACTGGGCCACCGTGCCACCCATCTAGGAAAGGAGGAGGAGTAGGGATGGACAGGGGATTCTTTAAAATGAAGATGGCTGTGATATGAAGCTTAGGGTAGTTGTAGTGGCTTAGTAATCAGCTGATTGGTGAATCATTAATTGAATAGTGCGGGACCAGCCACAAGCAATCATAAGCACGTGATCCTCTCGAATATGGTTCATAAATAGACTTCACTTAATTTGAGCCTTAAAAAAAAAGAACAGAGAAGGAGGAATCTCAGTTTATCCCAGCCATTTTGAGAGTGAATTAGTGTCTATGAGGGAAGACGTTTGTCAACATGCCCTTTTTTTGTTCAATGACAGGTCATTTTGGCTTCTAAATTGCAGGTCTTCTCCAACAGCTAAATATCAAACCACTTCCACATCACCGCAAAATGTATGTTCTAGAATATTTTTGGAGTGTGGCCCCAAAGTACAGAGCAAAGCTTTTAGGATTAGACGGTAAATGGGGAAGGTAAGAATAGGTCTGGTAAAGATAAAGCTATTTTGCCTTCAACTGTGTTTTCTACAATATGCAGAAACTTCCGAGTTTGTCTGTACAATGTTACTATCCTTTTCTCCTGTAACTATTTCAAAAAATAATGCATTCCATCATTCTAATAAATGCAGGTAAATATACGCATCTAAATGCTGTTTTTTTCATTATTATTTTGCTCATATTGTAGCATTTTATTTTTATTTTTAGTGTTTTGAGAATAAACCAATCAGAGTCTCAGGTCTCATTCCCTTTAAGAGTCAGTTGCATCGTCTATAGCACATTTGCTCTTTAAATGGCAGATTTTGTAAGTGGAAAAAACTGAGCATTTCACTAAAGAGAAAACAATTAAACAGAGCATCTACAGCGCGAGAATGAGAGATAAGCCTCCTCATTATTTACTTTTCACTTTCACTCTCGTGGATAGGGAAACTTCTTGTACGCACAGACATTAGCCTGTACATAATTAATTTTGTTTGTTAAGTTCAAATATTTGTTTCAAAACTATTTCTAAATTTAATTCTAATTTCCAGCAAAAAAAAAAAAAAAAAAATGCCAACGCATGCCTTCCACCAGTGCTGATATACATCCATGTATAAACCAGTAACAACTTACTTTCATTGTTTGTATTTCTCATACTACGGAAGGGAAGGATTACTACTTTTCAGCTTTCTTCAAATTATCTTCATTTTTGTTCTAAATAAAGAAACTCAAAGATTTGGAACCACTTGAGGCAGAGTAAATAGTAAGTTTTTATTTTAGGGCGAACTGTCCCTTTAAGAATATATCACATGGTATCATTTAGGACAAAGACAAAAATCTAACTTAAAGTTTTTTATGACTTAGACCTTTAAAAAAAAAAAAAAAATCCCTCTAATTCAAAGCACTGCACTCTGCATCACGTATGACAAACCAAACAGCTAGTGATGAAATTTATTTAAAGTCACACCTAACATTTTCTTAGCTCATTAGTGCGCAAGGACATCAGTTTCCATTCAGAGCTGCTCAGATTTTCTGCGCTTTCAATGCTCTTCCACTCTCAAACATTAGCTAGTTTATTTACACAATGAACAAATCCCTGAAAAGTATCTATAAAAGAGGTTGTTTGTTTTATTTTAGTGGTGCGTGAAACCTAGGTGCTTTAAACATTAGGGATACTGTAATCGAAGCAGCTGTTTCAAATTTAACCCCCTGTCCCCTGAAAGTAAGAAAGGACAGATTTATATACGTCTTTTCAAAGGTTAATCATCTCATCTCTTTTGCTCATCCACCACATAATCAAACTTATAGCACTTTACTCTTCTGCGTAAGCCAATTATCTGCTTACAGGTAATATGATCAACCTTTGCTCTGCTAAAAGTGTGTGTGAGTAATGTTTCAGTTGTGTGTGTGTGTGTGTGTGTGTGTGTGTGTGTGTGTGTGTGTGTGTGTGTGTGTGTGTGTGTGTGTGTGTGTGTGTTCGTGACATATTAGGACACAAATCTGTATAATGACATATGTGTTACACAGGTATTACAAAAAGGAGGTGAAATATGAGGACATTGGTGACGTCCTCATTTCTCAAAAAGCTTATAAATCCTACAGAATGAGTTTAATCAGAGAGTAAAGCTGTACACAGTCTCCTGTGATGGTTGCGGTTAGGGGTGGGGTGAGGGCAATACAATATATGGTTTAGACAGTATAAAATGAATGGAAACCTATGTAATGTCCCCACTTTTCACAAAAACAAACATGTGTGTGTGTGTGTTCTTGTTTTATCAGTAGTAGGCAAGTATCTATCTATCCATCCATCCATCCATCCATCCATCCATTCATCCATCCGTCTATCTATCTATCTATCTATCTATCTATCTCACTGAAAAAAGTGTTGCATGCAGAACTGTTGCAAACAATTTATTTGTGTTGAACTTAAACAAACAAATTAAGTTTAATAATGTTAAACCTAATTTGTTTGTTTAAATTCAACACAAATAAATTGTTTACAACCACTTTACTTAAAAAAATTAAGTAAATCCAAGGAATCATCTTTGAATAATTTTTTTCAGTCTATCTATCTATCATCCATCCATCCATCCATCCATCCATCCATCCATCCATCCATCCATCCATCCATCATCTATCTATCTATCTATCTATCTATCTATCTATCTATCTATCTATCTATCTATCTATCTATCTATCTATCTATCTATCTATCTATCTATCTATCTATCTATCTATCTATCTATCTATCTATCTATCTCTGTGTGTGTGTGTGTGTGTGTGTGTGTGTGTGTGTGTGTGTGTGTCTACTTCTCCAAGCCTTTGTTCTATTTTCTGTGTGATGAGCTCATGAAGTATTAATGTTAGGCACTGTTCTATTTCAGTTCTCATTGGCTCCAGCGGTGGACAGTGGACAGTTCAATATCTCCTCTCATTCATCTCTGTGTCATACGTCTGAATCGCTCTTATTTCCCAGTGACGCTCATGGGTACAAATGTATCTCTAAATTTCACACATTTTACACTCGGGTATATCTGAGTGGAGAAAGACTTTTCACATATTTACATGAATTTTGATCTAAAATATTTTGATCTTGCTATTTATAAGCATAATTAACTCTAATCATATAGTGTGGAAAGCCACATCATCAATTATCCCACTTTATCAATAGTTACCCACCTAAAAACAATGAGATATTTGTCAGTTTTTTGCTTCTCAAGCTTTGTGTAAAGCTGCGGTCACACTAGAGTTTGTGTGTGTGAAATTCTGTCGTGCGACGCTGCGAAAAGGAGTGGAAATAAACAAGATTATTAGGCATTAAAAAAAGTGAGCGATTGCTCCATGTTTTGAATTTCTGTCCAGAGAGGTCATGTTTTGATCCTCGGTTGGTCTCAAGCAGTCAAGTGATGCGATTTAGCAGGTCAGAGTTCACCAAGCTTGACCTTTGCACCGCAACAACCTGCGAAATTTGATGCATGACCCTGCATTTCCGGTCTGACGAATTTGAGTGCGCATGAATGGAAGTCTATGGGAGGAAAAGCCCAGTGTGACCGCAGCTTTAGACTAGATTCTTGCACACTGCATCCCAAGCCTTTTGTTTTGATTAGATTTTTAGGCTGTGAAATGATTGAAGTAGCTTGTCTTAGTAATGTGGGATTGGGATTTTACAGCCTTTTAAGGTAAAGGACTGGGGAAAAAAAACAATGCATAGAAATATAATTTATCACTGTAAACCTGACAATAATATAACCTGTCAAAGCGACCTATAGGCAAAACATACACTAATGTAAAAAAGATTAGCACACCCTATTGAATTTCGTGGTTTTCCATGTGAGGACATACAACAACAACAAAAAAAAAAAACAATATGATCCTTCCCAGCAGGCACAGGACATCAACATGACGTCAGATGTTGTTTGTAAATGAAAATCAGGTTGACGTCAGAACCCAACATCAGGCAAACATCAATGTCCAATGTTGGACAGACGTTGCATTTTGGTTAAACAACAAAATATCAATGTGTAATGATGCTACAGCTTGATGTTGTGTGGAAGTTACCAAAATGACATCTATTAGATGTTGGATTGTGGTTGTCATACTTGACGAATAAATGTTTATTTAACAAAAATGTATTTAACAAAAAAAAGCCAAGGGTGTCTGTCATACTTATTACACTATGATTCAGATGCCTGTCAGCATTAAGTACTTTATTAAATTAAAAGCTTTTTAGATGCTAGAATCTGTATGTTAGTTTTAAGGATGTCTATTATCTATTATCTGTTCTGGGTGAACTCTGAGCTCGGAGATGATTGAGCCCAGGGCTCCGGCCTGATCAATAGAGTGTACAAGATCAGGTAGTTCTCGAGAACTCCCCCTGGTAAAGGAGGAAAGTGGGAGATGGGGTGGATGGGGGGTTTCTTCGGAAAACGAAGATAAGAGAATAGTTTTAGACAGGCTTTTGGAGTTTCAAGAGTTTGGATTAAACTGATTGGCTTACTAATGATTACAGATGAGAGACCATATATATATATAAAGGGGAGGGACTACTCTTAGTTCCACCCGCTCTTCATGTTTCAGTTGGGATTATGTCTAACATTGAATAAAAATTTCTAAGCGCTTCATGATACTTTTAAAGTAATTATTTTATGTATTGCCTTAACAGTCTTAAAGGTCATTTTGCAGGTGTTTTGGAGTTTTTTTGCACAGCTCTGGACCAAGGATGCAACGATTATAGATTTTGGTTGTGCGGTTATAATCTAAGGAATAATCACGGTTATCCTGATTATTATGCATTCAATAATTTCAAAACAGTGCTAGTTTAGAAAAATCACATGAAAACTCCATATATTTTAGAGTGTTATTTATTGCTGCTCAGTTATTAAATAATAAGACACAAAACAATAATAAAAAACAAATAAGTCCAATTCTTTCTGGACTTAAAAATAAGTGAAAAAAGTTTTGGCATTTAAACATAAATAATCATTTTACACTGAAAATAAATAAAAAAAATTATAAATAAATAACATTTTATTAAGTAAATAAATAATAAAACACATTTAAAATAAATAAAAACTAATGAATTAATTTTAAATAAATAAAATTAAATACAATTACAATAAATAAATAAAATTAAAATAAATGATTATGAATTTTCATAAATGAAAATAAATAAATTAATTAATTAATTAAATGTAAATAAATTAAAATAAAAATAAAATAAAAATTAGTTATTTAAAACTAAACGAAAATGTATAAAACCAATACAATTAAAATAAATTTATTCAAAATAAATTAATAAATACATTTGGAATAAAAACAAATAAAATTAAAATAATAAATCAATAGAATTAAAATAAATAAATAAAAATAAAAATCAATCAATAAATGAATAAAGTAGTATTTATGTAATGTAAATCTAAGTTACATCACAGCTAAGTATTTCCCTTTTACAGTGAAGGAATGTATTCAAAGGCTGCTGAACCTTTTGATTAGCTATAAAATAAAATTGTGTTTTTTTTTACATTTTGTATTTTTCATTTGTATTTTTTATTCTCAGTGTAGGGCGCTCGTGGCTTTCTTTCAAATAGTATGTGTGTCTGGAAAGCACAAGTCCGTTGCTCCATATATGCAAGCTGCGCGGCTCCATTGGAAAAAAACAAACTTGCGTGCGTAAAAGACACGACATATGACTGGCCTTTAGTTAATAGCCTCAGCCATAGTTAATCCAGTGTGCATGGTGTACAAGCTTGCAACTTTGAACTAGAACTTAGTTAACATGACTTTAAGTTGCAGCAGTTTTGTTCCATGCAGAAACACAGTGTTAAGAAACTTTCACGATTAATTAACTGTGATGAATTAAAGCACGGTTAATAGTGAAAACGGTTAATCGTTGCATCTCTATTCTGGACTTTGATTAGACTATTGCAACTCTTTGATTTCTTCTTTTTTTACTATTCTGATGTTCTGCTGTAGATTTGCTGGTGTTATTGGGATCATTGTCTCGTTTTGCATGACCCAAATTTAGCTAAGTTGTAGCTGTCGAATGGGCATTGTGTTAAGACACACCTGGAGGCTCCAGACTGACAAACTGCTAAAACTTATTTTGGGTTGGATAGGGTGGAGTTTGGACCCCCCCCCACCCCCCCACCCCCCAAGCCACACCCCACACACACACACTGGTTACTTATTGATTAAACTTTAAATTAATATCTTCGACAAGTCTCATTGCAATGATGGAATGACACTAGAGCTGTCAATACTTTCAGTAATTGAATTTCAGTGATTTATCATTATCTCATAACTTCAGTTATTGCTCATTGAGGTGAGAAATACAATGTTGAATAAGATGCATAGTAGAATGTAAGTACTTGAACACAATAAATAATTACAGTACATGTGCAACATGTTTTGTCACTGATTTGACAATTTAACTTGATCTCAATAATATTTTTACAAACAGCATTTCATAGCTTCAGTGTTAAACTTAATTTAATAAGAACAATTTGGATTTTTTAAATTAAATTAAATTCACTACTAAGCATAATGAATGTCATGCATTTTCTCAAGTGGTAAATACAATATTGCTGAAATGGCTTTTCCAAAAAAAAAAAAAAAAAAAAAACATCAATAATTTAAATAATAGTGAATATTACTGGTAGAATTTGCACAACTCAAAGGCATTTTGGATTATTTACTGCCTAAATTTAGAAAAGACTACTGGGCAAGCCTAATGTAATTAAAGTAAATGAGAAAACACTGGTTTTCTATTATGTTTTTAATCCCCTAAAAAAAACTATATACAGTTGAAGTCAGAATTATTAGCCCCCCTGAATTTAGACCACTTGTTTATTTTTCCCCCTAATTTCTGTTTAACAAACAGAAGATTATTTCAACACATTTCTCAACATAATAGTTTTAATTACTCATTTCTAATAACTGATTTATTTTATCTTTGCCCTGATGACTGTAAATAATATTTTACTAGCTATTTTTCAAGATACTTCTGTACAGCTTAAAGTGACATTTAAAGGCTTAACTGGGTTGATTAGGTTAACTAGGCAGGTTAGGGTAATTAGGCAAGTTATTGTATAACAGTGGTTTGTTCTGTAGACTATCTAATAATTTGAATCTAATAATTTCTAATAATCTGTAGACTAATAATTTTGTCCCTAAAATCGTGTTTAAAAAATTTAAAACTGATTTTATTCTAGCCAAAATAAAACATAAGACTTTCTCCAGAAGAAAAAACATTATCAAACATACTGTGAAAATGTCCTTCCTCTGTTTAACATCATATGTAAAAAAAAAAAAAAAAAAAAAAGAGGAAAAAAAACTAGAAGGGGGCCAATAATTCTAACTTCAACTGTAAAGTGTAAGTAATATTACCAAATTGAGTAATTTTAACTGCTCCGCTGATAAGTAAAAACATAATCCCCATTAATATATCAGACTTCTCTTGGTGATCATAAAGAGTCCCCAGTGTCCCGATGTATCAAATAAACTGAAAGTATCATAAGTTTTAGCCTGTTCTCTGGCACGGCTGAGCTGAAGGGCAAACTCTCTGGCGACTTGGGTGTTTGCTGCAGTATTCATTTAAACAAGTGCTTGGAGCAAATCCCAATTTAATCTACTCTTTAATGGAGTTACATTTCCCTCATATTCACCATGGCCCCTTCAAAACTTTGATTTGAGTTTGCAAATACAGGCAGATTTGCTACATACTGATGAGTTCACAGAAATGTTAAGATCAACAAATTTTTTTAATTTAAAGGGTCGGTTTACTCACCCTCAAGGCATCCTACTGTAGATGAAAGGGATGTTCTTTTTCCAGTCAAAAATGGAAGAGTTATTTAAAACATTATTTTATTCTATCTTTATTTTAATGGCAATGTTTAGCTGATTTCTATTAGCAATTACAAAAGAAGTTTAAAAAAGTGCATCTATCTGTGATCAAAGGTGCCTCACTTGGCTCTTGAATGTGGCGCTCCTGTCCAGCTGATGGCGCTAATGCGCTAAAACAATGCATTTAAATAGAAGTAGAAGAAGATGACAATAGGTGCTCACCAGAAGTTACACAAAATTGTTTATAAAGTTATAAATGTTGCTATTTTTATGGCAAAAATGCATGATTTTCCTAAAGGAGAACTTTGCTCACCCCCAGGACAGCATGAGCGATATACACCAGGGTTGAGCAAATCATGGGATATTTTTAATTTTTGAGTGAACTATCACTTAATGCAATTAACAAACTTTAGCTGGTTCAAAATGTAGCTGCTAGAGTGCTTTCTAGAACATATATGATCATATTACTCCACTTCTTTCAACATTGCATTGGCTCCCATTTTACTATTTTAATCAATTTATTGTTTTAAAATTTTATTGACTACCTACAAAGCCCTGAACGACTCAGCTCCTCAGTATTTGAGGGAGCTCCTGGTGTATTACAGCCCCTCACGTCTACTACACTCAATTAATTCTGAACAATTATTTACTCCAAGAATATCAAAATCAACTGTAGGCGATAGATCTTTCCCATATCTGGCACCTAAACAGTGGAACAGCGTTCCTAGCACAGTTTGGGAGGCAGACACTCTGTCAGTTTAAAACTAGATTAAAGACATGTCTCTTTGCATTAGCATACACATACAACACAAATGATTTTGAAACCCAAATCCTCTAAAGGATTGTTAGTCTACATTAATTAGGGCAACCAGAGCTGGAAAACACTTCTCAAAAAACATAAGTCGAACGGCATCTATGCTTACTTAAGTCTGTTTTTTCTTATCTCGAGCTTTCAATAATCCTGGACCAGGCCGTATCCAGAACAAAGGCTGTGGTGGACATGGAGGGCTGAAGAGCATGGGACTGATTCTTGAAAGAATCTCACACCTGCAGCTTCTCCACAATTGACTTCTTAAGCCCCCAGTGCCTAGACTGCAGCTCTGCACAGAAGTTTGGGCAGAATAGAAATGGTCATGCCCAACTGAGCCTGGATCCTCTCTAGATTTTTTTCCTTCACTTTCGTCAACTGGTGAAGTTTTGTTCCTCATCACTGACTTGCTTGGTTTTGAGGCTTGTGGAGCTGCGCATGGATGGATTTACTCTTCAGTGTTTAGACTTCCAGCAGTGAAAATTAAACCTCACTGAACTGAATTAAGATCCAACTCTGAAATTTGATTGAAGCAGTTTCAGTTTACCAGAACTTCTATGTTAAGTCACTTTGACACATTGTAAAAGTGCTATAGAAATAAAGATGAAGCTGAGTTGAACTGGACTTTAAAGTCTTTAATTTATTATCTGCTGAATAAGAGTGAATTGCATTGTGCTACTCTTTTATGAGGTCAATTCCGACATATTCCCTCTAATATGCTTCCGGAAACAAAGAAAAGTTGATGCAACTGATCAAGCTTGATCATTTGTTTACAGAGATGATGGTGATGTTTTTTTTTAGTCTTGTTCATGTGAATGATTACAGTGTGTATAGCCAGGATTGCAAATAGGTGACAGATAATGAGATGATACAGGAAACACTGTACCTCACATTGGTTTTAAGTATTACATAACAAAAGAATGTTTGTTTTCAGTTTTAAGCTTTCTATTCTATTCTTAAGCTTTTTAACTTCATTTGTCTGAGTCTATAATTTCTCATTTCTCTAAGCTAGTGCACACAGAGTTGGGTCACCTTGTGTTTTGTTAACAACCCAGTAGTGATGTTCTTGGTAAAAAATAAAAATAAAAACTCATCAATTGCTTATTATGCCATAAGATAACAAATATTGAATTCCATAATTTGTCTTCTTGTTTTCTTTCATTAAGTTTTGTTTTAGAATTTCATTTTAGATCTGATTAATCAAAGACATCACAGATATTTGCATCTTTCTCTTTTAATTTTTTTTTCTTGAGTGAAAAAGTGTTTTTTTTTTTTTCTTGATTTTTCCGATTGCTAATACAGTCTTTTTTTCAACTCCATTCAATTTCAACTCATGCTTTTTTATTATTGACTATTACAAGATTGGCCTTACAAAAGCCGGTTCTAAAAATAAACTCAAAACAGTTCTAACTGAAAGAAAACCAGTTTATAAAAATATTAAGTCCATCACTTACTGATATAATAAGACTTTTAAAAGCCTTTTTTTGGGAATTGTAACACAGTTGAAGAAAATCTATAGTACAAAGATTGTCTAACAAGGCTATTAAATCCAGTGTGAGTAAAATTAGCATATTTTAGTGACACAACAATGATAAAACATATTTGGTAAAAGATTGCAGTGTGATATGCCTGTATTTTGGCAGTAATGGGAGGCAGGGGCGCCGCTCTTCACTTTCATCTGCAATATCTGCAATAACCCCCCGTCCCCACAACCCCCCCGCAAAGGCCTTCACTTTCAGCTTGTCAGAGGGCCCGTGGTGGCCAGTGGCGCCCCTGGTGGGAGGCATGCATTGTGATGATATACAGCCATGCTGCACTGCTACGAGTGTGATGTTGGATTTATACAACAGTTCAAGCGCATAACCGTGTATATAAAAAAGAAAATCAAACACAGAGAGTCTAAAAACTTTTATATGAGGATTTAATTTTTTTCCGCCATTCATTTGCATCTGCAGTTGACGTCAGAACAGCAAAAACTATTGCTACTTTACAAACGTCACTTCAGAGTTTTTGAATGATTCTCTAGCGTAATATGTAAAGCGATGACAAAACAGTTGATTTTGCTTACATTAAGATGTGAACTGATGTGAAGGCTGTACTGCATGAAATGCCATCTGTCTAGGGACATTTCCCAGTATATCTGTTGCAATTGGGATTTCACAATAATTAACCCCAAAAAAGCCAAAGCAAACCGAACATTACCAGATTACTGTTGTGTTTGAGAGAAAGAAAAATTCTACACACATGGAGGCATTTCTTCTTTCTTTCTGTTTAATAAACTAGTCTGTAGAAACAAAAACAGGTTGATAACCAAAAAGTAACTCAAGGTTACAAAGAGAGGCCAACACAAAATACATATGTTCTTGATATGCGAGTCCCATCGCACACTCAAAACACTACAATTACTATGGTATGAATACAGCACTACCACATCCAAAGGAGAAAGATCGACTTAGAATGTCACTTACCAGATTAATAATGATTTGATCAGCTGTAGTTTAAAAATTAGCTGTAGTTTAAAACTGTTTTTTCTCCTCCTATTATGTGGTCTCTGTCACCATCTTGTCGATGGACAACGTCAACTCTCTTTGCTTAATGACAGACTAATGGCCACCAACATGCTGCATCTCTGAAGTTATAAATATTTAAAATAGGCACTATCCTTATAAATAAGGATAGTATAAAATATAAAAACTGCATAGTTGCTATCTAAACAACTACATTCTTGTCTAAAATGCCCTTAAAAAGTACATTATGTTGTCCAACAGCAATAATATTGGTCAAACTGTAGTGAGTTTTTTGATCTGATGTCACTCACTCTTTGGGCGGAGTAATACACAAGAGTGAAGAGGCTGTAGGAGTTCTGATATTGAAGGCTATCAGCCAATCAGATTCGAGAATTCAATTCAATTCAGCTTTATTTGTATAGCGCTTTTACAATGTAGATTGTGTCAAAGCAGCTTCACATAAATGGTCATAGTAACTGGAACAGTGTGGTTCAGGTTTTAGTGTTTAAGTTCAGTTCAGTTCAGTTTAGCTCAGTTCAGTGTGATTTAATCATTACTGAGAGTTCAAACACTGAAGAGCCAATTCATCGATGCGTAGCTCTACCAATCCTGAACCATGTGAGGCAGTGGCGACAGCGGAGAGGGAAAAAAACTTCACCTGATGGGAGTGAAGAAAAAAAACCTTGAGGGAACCAGACTCAGTTGGGCACGACCATTTTAATTTCTCCGCTGGCCAAAAGTCTTGTGCAGAGCTTCATTCGCCGTGGTTTAGGCAGGAAGATGGCCTCAGCGAAGACTCGTCTGTCCCTGGAACGTCGCTGGAATCAGAGAACCAGACAGAATTGTTTGTGTGTGTGTGTGTGTGTGTGTGTGTGTGTATACACAAACGCACACATATATGTATATATATATACATATATATACATATATATATATACATATATATATATATATATATATATATATATATATATGTGTGTGTGTGTGCGTGCGTGCGTGCGTGCGTATGTATGTGTATGTATATATATATATATATATATATATATATATATATATATATATATATATATATATATATATATATACTATATATATATATATATATATATATATATATATATATATATATATATATATATATATATATATATATATATAATGCCACAGTCCTCCTTCCTTTTATATGCAGCCAAAACAAATAATAATAAAGATTTTTTTTCTCCCTCCCTGAATCCGCCTCTCACTTTAATGGCTTATAGAAGATTCTTGTATAAAAGCACACGTCTCACAGTGACCTGAATTACAAGCGATTCATACTGAGTCATTGCCTGTGCCATTTCACACACACACACACAAAGCCTATCAGCAGCACTCGAAAAGGAAGAGGGGACTTACAGAACTATCTTACTTATTTATGTAAGCAACCAATGGCTGGCAATGCTGCATGCACAATACTGGCAATCCAAGGTCTCTGCCTATAGAGACTGAATGCCCTCAGATAACCTCCATATAGTCACAATTCATTATTCACCCTGGCTGAGCACAAAGAGCTCATTCTTCCTCCCCTCCCTTCACTCTCCCTCTGTTGTGCTCCTTCTCTTCCTTTACTCTGTCTTGCTCTGTTGTTTGCCGTTTATTCCTCCTCTCCCCTTAGTAACAGTTGCTACCTTGTGTATCTGTGTGCTCTGTCTCTTCCTGCTGTGTTGAGCATAATCATTCTAAGTGGTCTTTCTTCTGCCAAGTAATATCCATCGCCAGGGGCTTAAACTTTAGCGTTGCGTAAAATACAGGAATCAAGCCAAAATGTCAACCGTAAGTTGTTTTACTGTAAATCTCAGTACAGCAGTGCGGAAATTCAGACTGTAGGAACTGGCTGCCTTTCAGTTCATAAGTTGAAAACGGAATTGAGTTGAATTCACATCCTGGAGGAAGTTAAATCTGAATGACAGGAAGAGAAATGTACTGCATTGCAATTCATGGAAATTTAAGGAAGTCACTCTACGGGGGATTTTATTTATCACATTAAACATTCTCACTCATTCACTTTCCTTCAGCTTATTCTCTGCTTTACCAGGGGTTGCCACAGAGGAATGAACCACCTATTACTCTGGAATATGTATTGCATAGTGGCTAACTGACTTAAAACAGTAAGATACATTTTGAATAACCTAAACATGATTCAGTAATATGAAAACAAGTTGTCGTGATTTATCAGTGTACACTGTAAACAAATATCCATAAATTAGCAATTTTCCACATTTTATGATTCATGTTTTTATTTTTAATTGCATTTAGGACACTTTGATCTTAACCTTGAAAAGTTACAAAAAGTGACTCTTATAATAAAAATTTGTATTAGTTTAAAGTGATTTTTTGTCTGGTTGATTTTGTATATTATGGTACAAAAACAGAGCTAATACATTTGCTGTTATTGAACAAACATATTTCTTTTTATATTATCACAAACTATTAAAATGTCCATAAAAGTCGCTTTGTTAAAGTTGAATTTTCAACATCAAAAGTCTACAGCGCAGAGATCAACATCACATAATGCAATTCACAACCATAAATAAATGGAAAATATTACAAAATTCAAATATTATGGAAACTGTTAATTAACACAGTGGTTCTCAAAGTGGGGGTCGCGGGACAATGAAGCGAGGTCGCCTGGTGATTTCCAAAAATCTATTTAGTTTTATTAAACCATACAAATGAACATTTTATCCATAACCTACTGAAGAAAAAAATAGTCGTTTATAGGTACTGTATACTATATAGTTACTATAGTAACTTATAGTTACTAGTTCGATTGGATTGGGACCCCTGGGGTAATTACATTATTTTAAAGACACAGCAATAGCGTCAGATGCATTATTATTATTATTATTATTATATAATATAAGCATGTCGATCTTGGTGGGTTTTCTTTTAAACACAACAAATTTTGTCTAAAATGAGCATAAACAGTTAGGAAAGCAATCAAATGTTTTTATTATAGATCTGGGCATTTTGTGACAACACCTTTGTTAATCAATGTAATTTAACGAAAAATCTAAATGAGAGATTCATTGGCATTAAGCAGAATGTTTAAGTTATATAGTGATGAAAATGTTAATGAAATTTGATATCTTGATTCTTAACAGATAATAATATTATAATAAAAATTGTAATAGGCTAAACTGTTTGCTAATTATTTGTAGCTTTTTTTCTAATGTATCCATTTATTCTATCCTTTGTAAATAATAATAATAATAATAATAATAATAATAATAATAATAATAATAAAGCATATTACTGACCCAGCTCCAGATGAAAATATATAGTAATTTGGTGATTTTCTTTTTTTTTCTTTTTTTTTGGGGGGGGGGCATCCCAATGATGACAGACATGTGTATAAGACAAGTAAATTAACAAACTCTGGATCTTTTTCATTTGAGGGTGGGTTGTTCGAAGCATCAGAGGATTCCCTGGCTAAGGGCCCGTGGGTAATGGTTTTTATTTTTTTTTATTTTTTTATTTATTTTTTTTTTTTTACAAATGCAAGCACCACTCACCACATGTTTAATTTCCGTAGGGCTACAACATATACCATTTGACGACTTCACATCCATGATACAACAATACTGTTTTTAATTCTGTAGGACACAGCTGTGGTGCAGAGATGTTTGTTTCTAACCTTCTGATTGGTCAGTTCAAACATCTCAAGTTTTGCTGATTCACATACTTCAGTAAAAGGATAAAAAAGCTTGTAATTTATGCTTCTCATTTGGTACTGCTATTCATCTTGTTCATCTGAGTTGAATTGTATCCCTTCTTCAGCTTTCTGGCTTTTCACAAGCAGCTTTTTCTACCTTGATCTATTTTTAGTTCTTTCTCAAGCATATGGTTTCGCAAATGATTCATAAGTCTAATTTGCAACTTAGTGGTTTGATTTGCAACTCTTTCATGTTTGACCTTTTAACACAGCCCTGCAAATAAAATGTTAATAATAATTATAAATCGCACAGTGCAAGTCAGCCTTAAGCCTGGTTTATACTTCTGCGTCAAGTGATCAGCGTGACTCACAGCGTATGCAATGCAGATAGCTGTGCATTCATACTTCTGCGCGCTGTTTCTGTTCCTTTGCAATAACACTTCCGAGACGCTAGTTGGCAGTGTGGTGTTTGTTCCTCTGTGTCGAGATTCTTCGTTGGTGTTTTTTTTTTTTCTGAACGCTTCCTTAATGTACAAATGATACAAACTCGCTCATTTTGAGGCAGGAACCGGCGGACGTGCAACAACTTTAACCATGAGGTAAACACAAAACAAAACTTTCCATCCGGAGCTCCTTCATGGGACTCAACACTTGTAAACAATCGCTCCATCGGGCTCAGCGCTACCAAGCCGACCAATCACAGAGCTTGCTCAACGCATCATTGCGATGTGTAGTTATACTTTTTGAGAGGTGCGCATCAGCAGCGCCAACAGCCACGGCGAGGGCTATGCGTCCATGCGTAGGCCGTGCCGTAGCATTTGCTTGCGCTTGACGCAAAAGTATAAATCAGCCTTTAGTAGTCAGTTACGTCACTCTATGGCGCATTTGCTATTTACATGGCAGATTTAGTAAATAGCAAACCAAATGCATTGGGAAAAGAGTTAAACAAACCATCTGCAATGGCAAGATAAAGAATGAGCCTCCTTCATTCAGTCTATTTAATTTTTTATTTTATTTTACTCTTTACTTTACTCCTTTACTTTTGTCGATAAGGAAATGGTGTTGTACACACTCCACTGAAGACATCCATTAGCCTTCATATTTAGTTTTGTTTAAGCGCAAAGATTTGTTTTAGAACTATTTCTAAATTCAGTTCTAATTTCTAGCAAATGAATAAATGAGCAATAATAACAAAGTGTAGTCAAACAATAGCAAAGTGTAGCTGGAGTTATATCCAAACACAGAGGCTATTCTTATGCCCCATATGGTGATGCTGATGCATTTGTCTCCAAAACCTAGCAGGCCAACAAATCTGAACTTATTTTTATTAACAAAAATGAATATGCATATACCAAATAAAACTAATAATAATAATAATAATAACATTATATAAATGCAAATTGTCATGAATAAACAGAAAAAAATGACACGAAGGCAGTGGTTTTTAAATTGATGTGGAAAATAATTATTTTTGTAACATTAATCCTTTAATTTTTGTCATATGTAAAGATATTTGTGTATTGCTGCACATTCTGTCTTACATAACTAACGCGTTATGCGCTGGACTTTAGACCAGGTTTTAGTTAGTAAATGGCGCAGTCCATTTTAGTTCTTCAAAATGACAACAATGCGTCTTAACACACCTCCTTTTTAGACCGGAACGCCCATGAGTCCACAAACTAGTGCAAATAGATTTGCTCTTTAAACAACATTTCACAAAACGGAAAAATTACAGTTGCCCTGGTCTAAAAATATCAACAAATCGTGCCAAACACATCTTGTGCTTTATTGTGCCGGGTGTATAATAGGGCTCATAATCCTAATAACATTATAAATAGACTCCAGAGAACAGTACACAAACAAATAAGGCAGTCCATCATCTCTTTAAAAGAACAAAAAATGTTTTGTATCAACATTAACAATACAAAATGAAGAATCTGATCTAACTTTAAGATATGGAGCCCAACAGAAAAATAGAGAGAGATTCTGCAGGTGTACGGAAAAAAAAAAATGTCTGCCAGGAAAAAGCGAAGTGTGGTTTGGACACATGCCGCAACTTTGTCACTGCAGCTGTTCTAGCTCAACAGAGAAGGAGTAAAACCCTTCTTAAAGGTGCAGTCTGCGTGTTCTCATGTTTTCATTCGCACCAGATGTATTTGGTTTGCAAGATGATACCTTTAGTCAAGTCGTAGTCTTTCTCCAGCCATGACAACAAACAATAAACGTACAAACAAACCACTTATAGTCTCTGGATATGGTTTATGGTTTTGTGTGCCACTGACCATTAATTGGTCTCTAAGTATAAATTCGAGAGAGGTGAGATTTCGCCAATGCCTTCCCAAGAAAACAAATCAACCGTCTGGATGGTTTAAAAATCACAGTATGCCTCATTACAGAATATAAGACGTTTAATGACCTAATATTGATGCGGCTCAGGAAATTGCAGAAGTAAGACTCTCCGGTGTGTTTCGGTTGGAAATGACTTTGAATCACACACACAACAGCAGAGCCATTGTGACATGTGCTTTGGTCTCGGCGGACACGACTCGCTGCCGGTTGTTTTGCGGCTATTTGGGTCTAGACAATGGAATGGGCCCCCGAGGGGAAATAAATGCTGACTCACACCATCCTTGTTAGCTTGTAGGGACACAGGCAGTGCCCTAATCTCTCCATCCATCACCCGCTCTGTGATTCCATAATGACCTGCTTTACCGCTTCGGTCTCCATGCCAGTTCCTCCACACAGATGGCCAGAAATAACATACTTTGCCGCGATCGTTCATGGAGTCCATTTTTCACAGGTTATTATGGCACTTGTGGACCTTCTCAAGGCTGGTGATGAAATCTGCAGTCACTGGTTGCCTGATGTTTGCAGGATTTAAATCACATTAACTGGGGAAGCCCCTGATATAATACTGGCGGTGTGTTTATAAACTTGGTTATAATGCTATTACATGTCAAAGCGTGTTATTTAATGCAGACGTGAAGTGAATTATTTGAACTGTTTTTAATCAATGAGATACGCGCTGTCATGATGTTGTGTAATGCAGGATGGCCAATCACAAGCTTTTATGCTTATGTGGAGGAAGAATTTGGACCAATATGATCTAACGGTGGGTGGGGCTATCCTGAATGACTATGGAAAAATGAACACCAAGCAATCAAAAAAAATGTAGGGTATTATATTATTATGCTTGCATGGAATTGTTTGGCAGACACTCTTATCCAAAGCGAATTACAAATGAGGACATTAGAGAAGTAATCAATGCCACAAAAGAAGAACAATTTGTAAATAGCATGACGTGATACAGCTATATTTCTCCAGACTTTTGTTTGTAGTTATGTCTTTGAGTAAAAATGTTTAGTTTTGCAAATTACTAACTACATTTCGGGCGATGCTGTGGCTTAGTAGGTAGAGCTGTCGCCTCACAGCAAGAAGGTCGCTGGTTCGAGCCTCGGCTGGGTCAGTTGGCATTTCTGTGTGGAGTTTGCATGTTCTCCTTGCGTTCGCGTGGGTTTCCTCTGGGTGCTCCGGTTTCCCCCACAGTCCAAAGACATGCAGTACAGGTAAATTGAGTAGGCTAAATTGTCCATAGTGTATCAGTGTGAATGAGAGTTTCGCAGAGATAAGCTGCGGCTGAAAGGGCATCCACTGCGTAAAAAACGTTCTGGATAAGTTGGCAGTTCATTCTAACGTGGCGACCCTGAATTAATAAAGGGACTAAGCTGAAAAGTAAATGAATAAATGAATGAATAATTACATTTCTGGTGACAAAAAAAGGTTGTCATTACTAGCGTTGCCTTGGTCACCACTGTTGTAACTGCTGGCGATTTGTTGCTTTGTGGCCCTGCAGTGGCTGAATAACACAACAAAACATTTGTTGTTTGTTCATCCATGCACCACTATTACAGGAATACTAACTAAGTACACAAATCACAATGTGTACAAGCAGTGCAGCCATCATTGTAAAGGTGAGGGGACAAAATGTTAATTGTTATACCGGTTTGTTTATTTTATTATTTTATTAAGGTCAAACTTTTCAATCCAGTTTCATTTGTTTAGGTTAGTTTATGTATTTACCAACATTAACTAATAATGGACAATACTTGTAGTTCAACATTTGACAATGTATTAATTCATTCATTCATTCATTTTCTTGTCGGCTTAGTCCCTTTATTAATCCGGGGTCGCCATAGCGGAGTGAACTGCCAACTTATCCAGCAAGTTTTTACGCAGCGCATGCCCTTCCAGCCACAACCCATCTCTGGGAAACATCCACACACGCACATTCACACACACACTCATACACTATGGACAATTTAGCCTACCCAATTCACCTGTACCGCATGTCTTTGGACTGTGGGGGAAACCGGAGCACCCGGAGGAAACCGACGCGAACGCAGGGAGAACATGCAAACTCCAATCAGAAACGGCAACTGAGCTGAGGCTCGACCCAGCGACCTTCTTGCTGTGAAGCGGCAGCACTACCTACTGCACCACTGCTTCGCCACAATGTATTTATAAAATCTAAATTCAAGATTATGTGAGGGATAAAGTACATCCAGAAGGTTGTAATTGCAGAAAAAAACACGAACGGCTTTTCAGCGGTCCGACGCAAAGTCTGAAGAAGGGTTGTTGTATAAGACTGAAGAGCCTAATTGTACAAATCAACTATCCTGGATGTCTTGTATCACACTTATCACATGGCTACTTGCCACAGAACATAAACATTAGACATAAAACATTGTTCTGAGCTGTAGTAGTATATTAACTCCTTAATTAAACGCAATGCTGGCAGAAATTTAAGCTGATGGAGCGTACACTAACTTCTATGTTATTCAGTCACAAGATAGCAACAGTCAAAAACTAAAAGCTAACACAAACTAAACTAACTGGATGAATTATAGACTAACCTACACCATATTCATTCACAAAACGACACCAAACAGTCAAAACCACAGCATGACAGACAAGCAGATATACATGAATGTGGATGCAAATATATTGATTTGATGGTATTTACTGGCATTCAAGGTGATTCTAAGTTCCCAGATGAGTTTGTGTTTAGTGATTGTTATCTCGGAATAACATACCTTGGAATGCTGAGACTGACCAATCAGAGTCAAGTATTTCAGACAGCTGTATAATAGCATTAGTTAATGCACTGTGAGTTGGAATAAGCTAACAGTGAACAGCTTGAACGTTAACGAAGACGATAAATATTGTAATAAATTTATTGCTTCATTGTTTGTTCAAGTTAGTGAATCCATTACATAGTTTAATTGTTTAAAACATACTTTAAACTCTTTGCCCTGCTCAATTATGGTCTAACTACAGAGCACACAGCTTACGAAAGCTTCTATTTGCTTATAATGATGCTTTGAGAATTATGTGTATAAATGTATCTGCTAGACTAATGCTTCCAGCAAAGAGACTATTGTGGGGTTTTTTTTACATATAGAGGTAAGTACTACAAGCTATCAATCAGCTGTGAAGACATTGATGTTGTTGTACTTTGTAAATTGTTATAGTTTGTGTCAGATGTTATGGATTATTAATAAAAATATATCTTATTATTTAATGTCATTTTTTATTGTAAACAGCCAAATAAATGTCTCATTTTTCATGTCAGTTTATGGTTAGTTATGGTGTGTGCATCAAAGAGTCTCAGACTAAAACCGGCAAATATTAAAATATAAAATGATGCTTACTTTCTGACCGCCATCCAGTTAATTTGTATAGTAAGTATATTACAGTCAATAACTTCTTTCACTTTGCCTTGGATGCATGGCTTTAGATGCACTTGATTCAGAAGCTTGAACTTCATGTACTGTATAGACCAGTAGTCACCAAACTTGCTCCTGGAGGGCCGGTGTCCTGGAGATTTTAGCTCCAACCCTAATCAAACACACCTGAATAAGCTAATCAAGGTCTTATTAGGTATACTAGAAACATCCAGGCAGGTGTGTTGAGGCAAGTTGGAGCTAAATCCTGCAGGGACACCGGCCCTCCAGGACCGAGATTGGTGACCCCTGGTATAGACTATCCGAAATAATAATTTCAAAAACACTGAATATATATATATATATATATATATATATATATATATATATATATATATATATATATATATATATATATATATATATATATGAGCAATATGCCGTGGAACTGTTGAATAAACACAATATCATACTTGTAGCAGTGCGATATGGCTATATATCAGCATTGGTGCTAGGCGTGCATTAGCACAAGGCTGCAGGCTGATATACAGCCAAATCGCACTGCTACAAGTGTTATATTGCGTTTATTCAACAGTTCAACTGCATAATCGTGTCTAAAAACCTTTTTTTATTAGGAACTACTTTCTTCCACCCTTCATTCACTTCTGCAGCTGACGTCAAAACAGCAGAAACCGTTACTAATTCACCAACATCACTTTACAGCTAGTGGTTGAATGACTATCTATAGCAGGGGTGGGCAAACACGGTTCTGGAGGGCCGGTGTCCTGCACAGTTTAGCTCCAACTCTAATCAAACACACCTGCTTATAAATTTCAAGTGATCTTGAAGACACTGATTAGCATGTTCAGGTGTGTTTGATTAGTATTACTGTGCAGGACACCGGCCCTCCCAGTTTGCCCACCCCTGCTCTATAGCGTAATGTCTAAAGTGATGACAAAACAGCTTTTATTTTTTTAAATATTTTTTTTATTTTTAAGATTATAAGACTGAACGTGACCTGAAATGCCATCTGTCTACAGAGATATCTCTCTACAGTCTATTACAGACTACAGTATTTCTCTGTTGCAATCGGTATATTGTTACGGGTACCAAGTGTCCCAGCATTTACCCGAAGACTTTTAGCAGGGAAAAAAAGGAGACAAACTTTTTCGCTCTTCCTATTGGCCTTTATGCGTTTCTCCCAAGTTCTGTCGACAACATTCATGCCAGTCAACTTTAATTTGGCATTAAGTAGGCAAAAAGAAAAGAAAAAGACGCCCAAACATCTGTCGCAAAATAAAATGTTACATTATGGAAATAAACGAATGATACAGCGGTAGAGCGACCATCACACACTTCACAGAGCTCACCAGAACTGAACTGAGCTCCCATAAATGCGTGCTTACAACTCAAAGGCAAAACAACCGCAGAAGAAGTCCTCTTAATGGGGACATAACATTTATATACAAAGCATATCAAACAATAAGCGACTGTTACAATATGACAATAATTAACCCCGAAAAAGCAGCGCAACAACTACAAGACTGCTGGTGTATTTACGAGAAGGATAAACAATAAACACATGCGGGCATTTCTTCTTTCTTTCTGCCAACACAAAACACATTTCTGATTTGTGGGTCCCATATCTCACACTAAGTGCACTACATTTACTTATGGTAACATTATAAATACAGCACAACAACATGCAAAAGAGAGAGATCGACTTGGAATGTCACTTATCAGTTTAATAATCATTTGATTATTATGCTGTTTAAATCTTCTAAGGGCTTATTAACGCCAACTTGTGAATGAAAACATCAACCGTCCTTGTTCTATCAGTATGGCTGGCTAATGACCGTCTTTCAGAAATTGTGAATATTTTAAAATATGCACTATTCTTATAAACAAACTGCATAGTTGCAATCTAAAAAACTACATTCTTTACTAAAAAAAGTCTCAAAAGGACAATGTTGTCCAACAGCAGCAATATTTGTAGAGTGTCCTCTGCTTGTTGCTGACTGTGGGCGGAGTAATACACAAAGGTGAAAGGTGAAGAGGCCTTTGTGTGCTGTTACTGGCAAAATATCGCACGGCTATCAGCAAATAAGATTCAAGAACCAGACAGAAATGTTGTTTGAAGAAATGTAACAGTTTCATTTCGACTTTCATTTCGATTACTTTCTGTTCTAGAATCTTTTCTTTAAATGTGTGATGTTTTATACCCACCCACAAAATTTCTTACAAATAGGCCAAATCATACATCTCCAGTACCTAGTCCTTTATACCAAAAAGGCCCACAAACAAAACAGGGCGTTTCGCAACCTTGTTTTGTGTTGCTGCCATCCTATTAGCGGCTCTATCGTGATCCGTGACACATATATAAAAGGAACCGGCTGCTGCTTCGACTCATCTCTCATGTAACAATAAATGCTAATGGTTTCCATGGCAACTGTTTATTTTGCTCCATAAACAAAGTCTTTGAAGACTAGCTAATGCATAACATTTGGACGATTGCTACTAAACTACAAAAACACGAAATACTTCTGAATCCAACATCAGCATACAAATGTTGATCCCAGGGTTAGCGTATAAGATGGCTATAAACAGGGAAATGACAATTACAGTGTTTCAAAGCGTTTCAGTCATTTTGAAGGAAATCTGGACTGAACCAGCAGCTGTCTGTGCGTGTTTGGAATAAACGGCCCGCACAGATGGACGAGCACTATGCATTTTAGGAAGCACTCAAACATCACAGCGATCACAGCCTTCGCCGCCCCGCTCTGCACAGCCACATTAAGCAGGCTTAGCTGAATGTAGGTGAAAGGGCTTTCTCTCTCCAAGCGGCTCCCGCAGAGGAAGGAAAGAGAGGGGGAAGGGACTTTGTGGCGTACTGAGGAAAAGCGGGAAGGAAAGATCATGGCCATTTTAGTTCTGACTGAAGGCAGCTTGACAGGTTTGTCTGCACAAGGAGAGTCACAGCACATGTGCTCCTAATAAAGTCAGGCATCCCCATACAAAAAAAAAAAATGTCACAATGATAACGTTTAATATGAAGAACAAGCCCTGACAGATCAAGGAAGGTTTTTTTTGTGTCATCCGAGCACTTGCCGATTAAAATACACCCTTGTCTTGCACAAACAGAATGAATCCTGTATTGCCTGTGGCTTCGAAATGTAATCGATCAAAGGTACGTGTTGTCTGTAACTGACTTTGACACCACAATCAAGAGTGTTTATCTATGTTCATCATAATGCAAACATTCCTTATGATTAATGACTGTCTACTGTGTCTTGAAGCACAGCACTTTCTTTTTTTTTCCTATGAAGGATGAGTGTGATTATCAAGCAGAATCTACTCTTTGTCATCTGAATTACATGTTTCATAAGTTGTTGACGTCATAACGTGATTATCATGAATGAGGGATTTTTTCCTGAAGCCTAAATCAGTGCTCGACGCAGCAGATGTGTGTGTTTCGTTTCATTTTCAGAAATGTCTTGCACTGGATGAAACGAGGTATCCCTTGTTTTCATGTCAGCTTTAAAGCTGAGCATTCTAGAAATTCAAAGTATGTTTTAACTAAATTAAACGTTTTGATCTGTTGTGATGCTACATGTGTCCTTTAGTGGTCAGTAGTGAGTTAATAATCTGTTGTGTCATGTTTACCCTTAAATGATACTTTATAGAAATGGAGGAGATAAAAAAAATAACAACATCAATAAACAAAAAAACACAGCTGTGTTGACAAGCGCTTGTTGGATGGTCTTAAAAGATATGCAACTACTTTAAATAATAGCAATGTGATATTCTGCAATTACAGCACTCATACAGCCTCCTCTATGGTGGCCGAGAGAGCTTAACACAGTGCAATTTCAGAAAGCACCTGCAATTACATAAAACACCACCAAATAAAGAAACGCTCTTCATTAACCTGACAGCACACATGTTGCATCTAGTCACAACACAAACAACTAAAGAAACGCACAGCTTATTGGTCACAACACTTGCAAATACTCCACGTAACACAACGGAAATCAGACATCCCGAGTTGGAAAGAGTCATTTCCGGAGGATACAGAGTTGATTTGCGGGAGGTAGCGGATTAGTGGGTACATGAAGAGCGGGGGCAGGGTGGGGGGGAAGGGGGTGACTTATCTGTGAAGGGGGGCGTGTGCGGGAGACGTACTTGAAGAACGATGGGGGTGAGTTGCGGGAGACGTACCTGAAGAGCGATGGGGGTGAGTTGCGCGCGACGTACCTGAAGAACAGTGGGGGTGAGTTGCGGGAGACGTACCTGAAGAACGGTGGGGGTGAGTTGCGGGAGACGTACCTGAAGAGCTAGTAGGGATGCAGTGGAGAGAGGGGTGTGCAACATATTTTAGGACCGGGCAGGAGACGCGTGATTTCCGGGAAATTATGATTCATTTGCGGGCATCCGGGAGTGTCTATGCATTTTAGGCATACTCCCGCAACTTCCGGGAGACTTGGGATGTCTGGGAAATGTTTCAAGGGGACCCAAAAGCATGACGGACCCAGCTGAGATATGGATGTGTTATGTCGTGTTATCAGGATATTAAAATAAACAACAAACAACTCACCTTTCAAAGACCACCAATCACTTAACTGAGCAACAGTCACGGCATAATAACACATCCATATCTCAGCAGGGTCTGCAATGTTTTTTGGGGCAAATTTGCCCACTGGCCTCTGTCCATCATGGTCTCCTAACCCTCCCCATATTATAATTAGCTTCATCACTCTGTCTCCTCTTCACCAATCAGCTGGAGTGTGGTGTGGCGCAAAATGGCTGTCGTCGCATCATCCAGGTGAATGCAGCACACTGGGGGTGAACGAGATGTCCTCCTGTGTGTAAATTGCTTTGAGCGCAAAGAAAAGCACTATATAAAATGTAAGGAATTATTATTATTTATTATTATACTATATTTTTGAGTATGCACTTAAGTGCATAGTGTACCATTTTGGATGCAGTGATTGTGAAGGAATCATGTTCTGTTGTGCATTTCATTTTGCCTTAGATTTTTAGCACTTTGAACTTATATTGAAGTGAAGAACGTGTAGAATAATGGTGTTGTTTATTGTGCACACAAAATAACTACCATAGATTTATAACAATATGATTCAACCAGGAGACAAATGAAGTTTTTGGTATCTTCTGGAACACTGAAAGTCTCACAACATTTGTTGTACATGGAGGGTCAGAGAGCTCTCAGATTTTATCCAAAATATCTTAATTTGAGTTCCTAAGATGAACTGAAGGTCTCAGGGTCTTGGAAGTACATTAATTAAAAATGTATTTTTTTGCACTTAAGTGTTAACAGCACCCCCTAGAGCACCTACCTTCCCATTAGTATTGTCTAATCTTGATGTGTATAAACAGTCCTTGTAGTCCTAAATGATCCAGCCTATCTGAGAACCTGTGCTGACCGGCAAGATCTCATTTTCTCACAGATCTTCAACAGATCACTGGAACAGCATAAAGTTCCATCCTGCTTTAAGCACTTTACCATCATCCCAATCCCGTAGAAGCCAAAGATCACATGACTCAATGACTACAGACCTGTTGCCATCTTAACATCTGTGGTCATGAAGTCATTCGAAAGACTGGTGCTAGCGTATCTGAAGGACATCACTGGACCCCTGCTGGATCCCCAGCAGTTTGCCTATAGAGCAAACAGGACTGTGGATGATGCAGTCAACATGGGACTGCATTACACCCTTCAACATCTGGAAAAACCAGGTAACTACGCAAGGATTCTGTTTGTGAACTTCAGTTCTGCCTTTAACAGCTCTGTCTTATCACTGTCCTATCACCATCCTAGCTCTGTCCTATTACTGCTCGAAGTACAAACTGCCCCAGATCTCTGTTCCTAGCTGTCTGTCAATGGATCACCACCAGCTTTCTGACAGATAGACAACAGCTAGTCAGAATGGGCAAAATCCCATCCAACAGTCTCACCATCAGCACTGGTGCCCCCCAGGGATGTGTTCTCTCTCTACTGCTCTTCTCTATGTACACCAACACCTGCAACACAAAAGATCCCTCCATTAAGCTCCTTAAGTTTGCAGGCGACACTACTGTTGCCTCATCCAGAATGGTGACGAGTCTGCATACAGACATGAGGTTGAGCGGCTGGCTTTATGGTGCTGATACAACAACCTGGAGCTGAACACGCTCAAAACAGTGGAGATGATAGTAGACTTTAGGAGAAACCCCCCTGCACTACCCCCCACTGGCCATCACGAACAGCACTGTGTCTGCAGTAGAGTCATTCAGGTTCCTGGGCACCACCATCTCTCAAGATCTGAAGTGGGACATTCACATTGACTCTATTGTGAAGAAAGCCCAGCAGAGATTGTACTTTCGTTGTCAGCTTAGGAAGTTTAACCTGCCACAGGAGCTGCTCGTACAGTTCTACTCAGCTCTCATCCAATCCATTCTCTGCACTTCAATCACCGTCTGGTTCGGCTCAGCTGCCAAAACAGACCTCCGTAGGCTACAGCGAATAGTCCGGACTGCTGAAAGAATTACTGGCACTACCCTTCCTACACTTCAATCACTCTGGATGCCTCGCACCCAGCACACTACCTGTTCAAACTGTTACCGTCTGGCACAAAAGCACAAAAACAGTCAGACACAGGAAAAGTTTCTTTCCTCAGGCCATCTACCTCATGAATAGTTAAATATTTCCCTACTGTGCAATAAACATGTGCAATACTTTCTCATATGCACTTGTACAGAGCACCGTATTACCTGTATAACAAATCTAAACATACCATTAAACATCCAGATTTCTTGACTAACTGCATCTCTGTTTAATGTTTATCGTCTTTTTTTCATATTTATTTTGTGTTGTCACTTGTCACTCCATGTACACTGGAAGCTTCTGTTGCCAAAACAAATTCCTTGTGTGTGTGAAGCACACTTGGCAATAAAACTGATGCTGATAACATTTATAAGTCGCCCATAATTCTCAATTATGTTTTTGCTCTTTCATCTTTATTTAACTTTCTAAGAGCTTTAGACATGAGGAACATTCACTCAGTGGAGCTAAAATCAGTTTGGCTCCATCTTTCACTTCAGTCATTTATTATTGCCTTTCACTGACAGCATATTTCAACAGGAACTAGTTTGAGAAAGCAAAGCGTACCTGGCTTGTCATTTCCTTCAATACACCAGGCCAGTTCACAGCTTTTAATTTAATGCTCTAGTCTTGTCCACACAACCAGATGCGAGGTAAAAATGTCTTTGTTCAGTTGTGCGGCCACTTTGATTGTTATTGTTGCATGCTAGGACATAATGACCATGTTTGGTTTTAGTTTTCCAGATTTGACTGGCATTTGGAAATGAACATTGAATGGTTTCTCTTTTGGCAGAACTTTCTCCTGATTTTCATGAGAATGACTCATTTCATTTAGAGTGAGCTCTGACATTGTTGCTAAGGAAACCATGGCTCTGCTTTTGATTGGCTGAGCTGTATCTAGGCAGTGAGACAGTTTGCATCATTGCTGTTTCTGGCATCACGCAATGAGAGGAGGGCAGCACAGAGAGAGAGCAGCTCCTTTGATGTTTTGTTAAAATGTTTTGATGTTGCTTCTAAGTTTATATCATATATGATGGCACAGTTATGTAAGAGTGGAGTATGTCAGAATGATTTAATACCATGCTTTCAATTGGTCTTACTTTAAGGACTAGATTTGACATTCGATTCCACTTCGCTATTATAAGCTTGCATAATGCCAGTCTCTGGCGTTCGTCTGCTACCTGAGTTCCTTAAATGCTTTAGTTGGTTTGTGTTATCAATGTCAAGATGAAAAGATTACAAAATTACAAGATAAAACGGCTATTCTAGTATGATTGTTGCACAAAAAAGCCCTGTTATGATCACTTGAGCATAAATAATAATTATTTAAAGGGCACCTATGATGAAAATCATCTTTTGGAAGCATAGTTTGGACAAATTGTGCAGGTGTACTGTGTTTATATTGGGGTAATATAAAGACAATACATGTTGTGTGTGACTCATCATTGCAGAAAGGCTTGAATCAACAAATACATCAAATATAGAAAGTTCTTACTGTAGTATTTCTCACAAACGTTACATGGGATCATATCTGACACAGCCGAGGCAGAGGTTAAGACACATTCTGACAGGCATGTGGGAAAAGCGGGCAGAGAGAGCTAGCATTAAAGGCTCAGACAAAACAGCTCCATTGTGTTCAGAGCAAAAAAAAGCAATATTCTGACATGTATAATAAATAATCTAATGAGTGTTTTGAGTTGAAACTTTAGACACATTCTGGAGACACAAAAGACGTATCCTAAATCTTAAAAAAAACATACACAACGGCCTCAGGCGGATTCGTGAAAAACAAAAACTGTGAAAAAATAAAAACTTCTGGCATGTATTTCGTGCTCTCCAGAAATGTATATAGGGATACATATTCAGAACGAGCCTGGGTTGTAAAATTCAGATAGAGTTAGGAATGTCTGGTTTCCTACATTCACTTTAATAATCAACAAATCATGACAGCTAACTTAAAAAGGCTCTTAGAAAGGAGGATTTAGAAAGACCAAATTTTTGAATTTATTTTTTACATGTATATTATGAGAACATAAAAATTATTTTGATCTTCTTTAAAGGTACACTTATTGTGGAAGACTTCCAAAACACGATTACAAGCCTTGTAAACAGCATAAAGGGTACCTTAATGTACACTTGAAGAGTTCAAATGCTAAAGCCTCTAAATGGCATCAAAAAAAAATTTTAAATGAAAAATTCTTGTGTAGATTCAGTCATGTCACTTATTTGGTGATGAATGGGTTCTTTTCATTGCGTTAAAAATGAAATAACTGAACATAGACTCAGGAGGTTATGAAAAATGCTCATTTGAAAAGAATTTTAGATGGCATTTAGAGGCTTTTGGATTTGAACTCTTCACTGTGTACCGTGCGTTGTATTGCATTGCCATTAGATTTCAAACTAGTTAATGCCGCTGTGTGAATGTTTCTGATTCAAACTGACAAAGGAGCGGAGGCAAACTTAACATCTTTATCTCTTCTTACCACAATAAATGCAGTAATCTGTCTCTCAAATATTTTTTTCCTCTTTTGCAATTTTAAAGTAGTATTTTTATAGAATATTATTTTTTGCTATTATGCAAATGGGAATACAGCTGTAAATGTGCTGTAGTTTTTGCTAGAATTTACCTAACTATAATAATATCTGCATCTGAGAACTGTGAGGATCTTGGTTTGGATAAAGAAGACAAACAGAGTTCTGTCCTTTTTCCAAATTGAAAAACCTTTTGTTTTTTGTTTCTCAATATTTAATTCATAAAGTATATTTTTCTGTATATATTTATCCAAAGCAGTTCTTTTGGGGTCAGTGAGAACCACTGACACATATATACAGCCTTTATAGTAACCTCCTATATAGTAACCTCCTGAAAGAAAATGATTCCTTTTCTAAATTTACAGCTCAGTCAAAAACAGAAAACATGGATTTTTATGGATTCAACTGAATTTTTTCAAGGGTTTTTTCAAGACAGCCTTCACCTCACAACACCTCCAGGCTTTCATATCTCTGTCCAAACAGAGCATCCAAGCTGACATATAATTTTTTTTCTCCGTAGAAAGATCTCAAGTCCTTGCTCAAGGTGTTGTGATTCATAGGCATAAGATCTTAATGGAACTGTGCATGTCAACGTATGCTTACGGACAGTACTTGACATGGCCGGTATATGACATATTACTATATTAAATAGGTAAATTCTGTTTTTATTTATTCACCTTAATGTCATCCAACACCAAGATGACTTTCTTTTTTTACTCTAAAACCCAAAAACACACTTTTCTGTCCATTGACTTTTATTATACAGATTTTTTTTTGCATTTTCACAGATTTTAGAAAGTCTTACAGGTGTTAACATGAGGTGAGCAAATAATGACATCATTTTAATATTTGGGTGAGATATCACTTTTAATTACATGCAAATGAGGAGAACGGTTTTGTCTAGCTGCGTCTCAATGAATAAGAGTTGGTGAGTAAAGTTGTAGAGGAAACAAACTCCCACACTTAGCTGCCTCATGAGTCTCACCTCATATTCAGGCTATTTTTTTTTAAATGTTCTAACCCGTCCTCCGTCCAGGTCTGGCAGTACACCCACGCTTTCTGTGGGCTGTCTGTGTGCATATTTATGTTCCAGCACTGCCTGAGAAGAAACATGAGTCACCAGAGGGGGAGAAAGAATACAAATGTGGCACGGTAGCCCACACGTCTTGTTATGAAAAAGAATACAGTACTTTGTATTATTTGGATATCTGTGTACAATCTGTTGGCTTGAAGGCATAATATGGGATTTATCATTTCCTCACCTTTATTCCAAGGCTGTTTAACTTTTTCTTCCATAGAGTAGAAGATTTTTTGAAATTTTGTGCAGCCTTAACATGAGAGTTATTCAATTAAGACTGAATTTGAATCTGTTGAAGTTGTTATAAACAGTTCTATAATACATATAGTGACAACTAACTACATAGTAGACAAAAAATAAGCACAGTTGCAAGCTATTGTAAAAGTTTTGTCACTAAGGGATAATCTATTATTTGTTTCTGTTAAACTATTTTAAATACATGACATGATGGTAAAGAACATCGCAATGCAAACAGATTTCCGATGAAGTTTCATCAAGTTTAAACAGATTTTGCTCAAAGTCATGGTAGATCTCCTGCATAAATAGCATGGACATATCCAATAACTCATCGTAGTAACATATATTAGCCACCACTAGCCAAATATTTTTGAGCATATTTTTGAGTTGGCTAATCTCCATTGGCTTTTGGTAAAGTGCACGTCAGTGTCTTCGAGATTGCAAAGATCAGCGAATGCTCTGAGGTACAATAGTTAATACTACTGTTTGGGGGAAGCTTGTTTGTTTCGAACTGTGATCAAAATGAACAGGAACAACTTGTGCATAAAAAAATGCACACGTTTAAGCCAATCAGAATTGAGAATTTTAACAGACCAAGGCATAAGTTTAAATAACAGTGAAATAGAAATTAAGACCCAAACCCAATTCTACCCCTAAAGCCACCTTTCTACTGCACGCAACATTTGGACATGACTGTCGGAATACACCCCCTTGTGGCTTTCACACAGAATTTTCAGTTTTGTTCTGCACCATGGGAGAGAAGCTGTTCTCGCAGTGTCCAAAATAAATGAGTGCAAAAGTAAGAGCCTTTACTCTCTATAAGTTCACCATGGTTGAATGAATGCAATACTAGAAACTCAGACCGCTAAACATTTTGTTTTAATTATTAATATATATATTTTTTTATTACTCATTAATGAATATAAATTCAAGTCTTTTTTTAATATAGACTTTTTTCTGAAAAAATACTGAAAAAAACTAGTATTTCACATCTCTCACACACAGACTTGCTTGGACAACACTGTAACACATCACATCTGGTCGGCCAGTTGCATACAGTGTAGTTGCAAACGTTAAAATATTTCAACGGAACCGCAGCTCAAATCAAATCCGAATTTTCCGCACATGGAGATGTTTGGAACTCGAAAACTAATGACTCAGAAATCAAAACATGCAGCTCCTGGACTACTCTTCATTGGAAATGAATGACTTCTGCTCTGTCACAGTGGAAAGGCGGCTTTAGCCCTTCCCCTTACCCCTACCCCTCGTTTTGCACGTTCACATGAAGGGGTAGGGAGGTCTAATTTGGTATCATTTTAAAGAAAACCCTTTGAATTTTCATAAAACACTATTGAAAGTGTTTAAAATATCTGTATATGTTGTCTGTGTTTTAATAAACACCTAAAAAAAACTTTTTTTTATAAACTTAAAATTTAAAAGTGTACCTTTTAGGTTCTGTGTGGTCTAGGGTGCTGTAATTAACTTTGGTGGTTCCTTCACATTTCTGTAATCACAGGAAAAAAGAAAAATGTTTCTACTATAATCTATGCAGAAGTTATTGTATTCCAACTAATGAGAGGTGCTGTGCAAGCCACAGGGATCGATCATTGTTTTCATATTTCACTATTTTTTGGTTTGATCAAGCATAATTCACTATGTTTGGATCACGTCAGACATATAAAAGGATTACTTTTGCACATCACCTCAAAAACAGAGGAGAAATGGCCCTGAAGCACACAGCATAAGGTAAGAAATGACAGCTGTCTGTGCCATCTGGGGCTGCTTAGTGATCATAAATGTATTGTTTTCACTTCTGCGCCATGGAAACACCATAATTCATTCGGCAACTGTTTGATATGTGAATATAATTCAATATAAAGAATGCTAGAACTGTATGAGCACTGGCAAGAGCTTTCATTTGAGCTATAACTTGTACATGTGTCATATGAAAAATTTGATAATGAACCCATGTTAAATACCCAGCTCTGGTATCCAAAAAACAGTGTATTTAAGTGTAAATAACTTTTGTACAGTAGAATAAAAACCATAAGTGATGCATGTGCATAAAACATAGATTCTACACTTTCAAACGAAACAGCTTAAGGGTGTCTGGTGCAATGCTAGCCCTTTAAATCCTAAAGCAAAAGTCCATGACGTCCGCGGAGTTTAAGTGGTTTTAATATCATGTCTGATAACATATCTGTACACGAGGTGTAGTGAATTGTCAAGTTTTGTGTCAGTTAACACATTGTCAGATTAACGCAGCTTTTATTAACCAAAGGCCACCGATGGGGAATGCAACACAAACAAAGTTGAGCATAAAAAATCAATGATTCATTCATTCAAGTATGCATTCGTCAGTCATCAAGAGTCTATATGCTGTGAACATCACACTAAGCCACACTATTACAGTTGTAAATAACAACAGCTTTCTTATTCCATTTGGTGACATTTTAGTTTATACCCAGACCTTTAAAGAACGTCTCACACACATCCTTGAAATTCTGTATAATTAAACCACTAAAATGTTGACTTTGAAGCTAAAAGTGCTCATCCAAAGATCTGTTTACCAATTTACCATTGATTCACATGTCAGGATTACAGTATTTCTTGAAACAGGTGCTAATACAAAGCAGACAACAAATAAACAAGATCTATATGCTAAAAAAATGTCCCATGTTACAGTAAGTCAGACAGTCATTGTAAACTAAACGCCTTTGTTGTGGAACAAGGACTCTCTGCTTAACATTAGGATCATGAAAAAGTATTTTGCATTAATGACTAAATGCTGCTACGCATAGGGCCTACTTATCACATAATTAATATTCATGAGTGAAGCTAATAAATTTATATAACCTATGCTCAACCCCTAAGATTACTGATGAATCAAAACTATAAGCATTAAGCAAAGTATTTCATTGGGGAATATGGCTAATGCGGTGATTTAAATTGTTACTTTAAATCGCAGAAATTATACATTAACTATTCATTTCATTAAAAATGTTTTAAAGGTTTTAAAGAGACAAGAAATTTGGTGACAAAAAATGTCACCAAAATAAGCAAAAATGCAGCTTAAATTTTAGATAATAGTTCAAAAAATATATATTTTCATATTATTACGGCAGTTGTGAATGTCAAATAAACAATATAAAAAAATAATAATAATTTAGATTCAGACATTACCTTTAACAGACTATATGCACAAAAAGCATTTTTCAGCCATGGATAAACTAAAAGGCTAATGAGATACTCTTGATTGAATACTTTTTACACCATCTATTATGTCATTTAATTTAAAAAATAATCAGTAAATAAACTTAAGCATTAAGCATATTACGCGTATAATTACACATCACAAAAGGGGCAGACAGAGATGTATTAAGCTTTGTATATTGTGCATTTCACAAATGAAAAAACAGGCAAAAATGAATATCAACTTTTGCATAAACAGATCATTTTCAAGTATATCAGCATCTTCTCACTTGATTTATTACAGTAAGAGCTGAGTGATATGACACATAAATGCTTACATTTGCATTAAACACTCACATTAAACATATGCAGCGCTTATATACATATGTTTATAGCCTCGTTTAAAATATACGCAACAAATTTCACAATATACAGACTAAACTAACAAAATCTACTTTTAAACGGACATTATGCCTCATCGGGGTGGCATTGAATAAATTCATAATCTGTATATCCTTCATTTGTGTTCTGACACACAGTAAACTGACAAGTCGCTTTGTGGTAATGCATGGCTGCTTGTTTCACATAACTGCTAGCTATCGGCTGGTTAAGTGTGGTGTCACGTAAAGTAGCTTCTGGGTCCAATCGCTCTATCAAACTATATACAGTTGAAGTCAGAATTATTAGCCCCCTTCACATTTTTTTTTTCTTTTTTAAATATTTTCCAAATGGTGTTTAACAGAGCAAGGAAATTTTCACGATTTTCATGTCTGATAATATTTTTTCTTCAGGAAAAAGTCTTACTTGTTTTATTTTAGCTAAAATAAAAGCAGTTTTACATTTTTAAACACCATTTTAGGGACAAAATTATTAGCCCCTTTAAGCTTTGTTTTCTCGATAGTCTACAGAACAAACCATCGTTATACAATAACTTGCCTAATTACCCTAACCTGCCTAGTTACCTTAATTAACCTTGGTAAGCCTTTAAATGTCACTTTAAGCTGTATAGAATTGTCTTGAAAAATATCTAGTAAAATATTATTTACTGTCATCATGGTAAATAAAAAATAAATCCATTATTATAGATGAAATATTAAAACTATTATATTTAGAAATGTGTTTAAAATAATCTTCTCTATGTCAAACAGAAATTGAGGAAAAAATAAACAAGTGGTCTAATAATTCAGGGGGGCTAATAATTCTGACTTCAACTGTATGTATGTGTGTATATATATATATATATATATATATATATATATATATATATATATATATATATATATATATATATATATATATATATATATATATATATATAGTATTGAATTATTTTTTAGTTGTTATTTTTTAGTTGTTAAAACATTGGTGTCTGTGATGCAGCAAATCTAGAGACATAAAAAAAATTTACTGTTACATAAATTACTTTAATGTGTGATATGACAATAAAGTGGTCATAAACAAATATTTTCTCAATTCAAATGAACAGCGGGCCTGGAAACAGTATTCCATATGTCTTAACAGATTTCTAAAGCTTCTATTATTCTATTAATATTCTATCAAGTAAGAGTTCCATATACAAAGTAATTATAATAAAATGAAATTTATATGTAATATAAATTAAAAAATAAGTAAACAATTATTTATTAATGATTATTAATGATTCCATGTGGATCATCATTTTGATTGGCCTCATTTTCACTGGGATTTTGAGAGGGGTCTGGATGCAGACGTGATGCAGCGCAATCTCAGCTGTATGCATTGTTTTTTAATGGATTCACTTTACCCATTAACTTACAGTGACATCACTAGCTCCGATGAGAACATCGTGTCTATCATTGAATCTCTGAGAGATTCAGTCTCAGCTTGCATCATAAAGGCTGCATCCAGATACTATTGGGAATTTCAGACTTGGGGTTTACATGAGAATTAGGGAATAATGGTTTAAGGCTCAAGGTATGTCATTACTTTTTCTATAACATGACATAACATATTTTTAATAGTAGCGTACAGTATAATATTCTAATTGACTGGATATATTTAAATACTTAAAAAATAAGACAGTATAGAAGAAAGAAATAAAAGAATAAGGTAATTCTAAAATTACCCTTATGAAAGTTTATTAATGGAAAAGTTAAAAGAACTAAAAAAAAAAAAAGTATGGGAAAAGGTAAACAACGAAAGGGGAAATACAGAGAATGGAGCACCTATTGATTCTTTAATCTTCAAATCTAATTCAACAAAAGTGATACGACCCATCAGGAATCAATTCCTCACACTGGGCCCTCAGACGGAGGCTGTCAGCGGGCCGTCCATCAACCCTTAGTAGGAAGTAAAAGAAGGTGACGTCCCTATGGATATCTGCTGCCTTTACAAATGTGTGTGTGTGTGTTTCAGACTAGTTCACAGTCTCAAGGTCAAGGATGAAAGGCGTGTGTTTCCTCCCCCCACTGGTGAGTCAGCCTCCATTATATATATACATGCACACACACACACACACTTTCAGCAGGGTGACAGCGGCATGTCGCTTTGCCAGAGCACTTAGTGTGATGAGCCTGGCCAAACCGTTGAATCTAAGTAAAAACACTAGAAAATATTCACAATTCTGCCTGTCTCAGAATAGCACAACAAATCTAACATTTTGTTTTCTTACCGATTTTTCTCTTTGCTTTGAATCTCATTTGCACTTTCCCTGTGACTTCACACCTAGACATTTTGTCCTCTTTTTCCACAAGATGCTTATCATGACAAAAAAAAAGCAACACTGGTTGAACGACATTCGATTTAACCCTAAAATATTTTGATTCAGAGCGCCTGCCCTCATCTGATTAGCCAGGATTTTTTGTTCCCACCTTCCAGTGGTCTGGAAAGATATCACACATTTGTTTTTCCAGCAGTAAAACTGAGAAACGTGGGCTGCTGTTACTGTAGAACTTGATAAACTTGCTGCAGGAAAAGTCTGACTTTTGGGATGTTTTTTTTTTACCCCTTCAAGACAATACTCCCATTAAAGCCTGCCAATGAAGATCCATATCGCACATTGTTACTCCAAAAACAGAGTGTAATATTGCTAAAGGAAGTGGCTGGGGAAGAGGTGGAGGTGGTTGGTGCACTCAGCGTAAAAACATTAGGGAGCATGAAAACCCGTGTCTTATTCACAAACCACCCGCAATCCAAGCAGTGTTTGTTTTATTTCAATCATAGTGGATATAATTCATCAAACAATGATGAAAAGATGTGGAGAAGCATCATAGCTGGATATATTTCATATGTAGTGAGGCAGATTTTAACAGGTTATGTGTTGATTTGGAGTCAGCTCAAGTCTGGATCGCAGTAGTTGTTTTGTGAATCAGGTGCTAAAACAAAGCAGACAGCAAATAAACAAATATACGAGCGTGCTAACAACATTAATGAACACAGATTGTCATAAAAGCATGTCTTTTTATTTTATTAGCACCCCTACATTTAAAAAAAATTATAATTGGTGTGCTTATTTTTGCACTCTTGATATTTTCCGGAAATAAATTTGTTTCATGTATCAATGTATAAAAAATTGCATTTTTTATTTAAAAGGTGAGTAATACATGACAATTAGTTTTATATTTTTATTCTGAATTGCAAAATAGTAGCCATTATATATTGCTCATTATTACTTTGTTGTTTTAAACGGTACATTTTATAGATTTCCGCGTCAAGTTCACTCACAGGGGTGATCCACAGTGTATTTTTAAGGCTTGGTTGTGTTTCTAAGATACAAAACAATGTGTGCTCATGCTTCATTTGTAGAAAATCATGTCATTTTTTATATATATATTTTATTTTAATTAATTACTGCTACTCGGCTAACATGAAGACGACTGTCATACATCCTAGTTCCTCTGAAAGGCGCGCCCTCAACAGGCTCTGATTAGTCAGCTAACATAATGTGCTGTGATTTGTGGAATGGCTGCATGTCATGCACCTAAAGGGTATGCTTTAGCGCTGTGTAAACAGTAACTGAGTCAGACAGAAAATAAACCTCACACCTGCTCCCTAAATAAAATCTGACAAGACGTGTCTTTCACATATTCGGAATAAGCATGTGTAAGACACTGCAGCGCTAGTGGAAATTGTGGGTTTTTACAGCAGTTTGACTGATGAATATGAATTTATAGCTAAATTGTTAGCAGTGCTAAACAGCAATTCTTATTGTTTACATTGTTGTTTACGTTCTTGTTACAACATATCAGTAATGCTAGAAACTATGCATGTAGTTGACCAATTTTAAAAAATAAAAACACACTCACAATCCACAGCTTCGTTGGTTGGAGGAGTTTTTAGCCGAATCAAGAACTGAACTGGGAGAGATTCTGGAAGCTCTTCTTTGTCAAATACTAGCTATATAGTTGTTATAACTCTCTGAAACATAATTAAAATTAAACTGTGAGCACTTCTCTCTTTGTGTCATCCCCTTTAGAAGCCCAAATACAAAAACAGAACAAGCTCTGTGGAAATAGCAGCTTTCTCCCAACAGAAAAGAAAAAAGAAAAATCAGCTTAAACCAGCCTAAGCTGGTTTTAGATGGTTGACTAGCCTGGTTTTAGAGGGGTTTTGGCCACTTCCTGGACAATGACCAGCTAAAACTAGCTCGACCAGCCTGGTTTAAGCTGGACATAGCTGGTCATCTCCCAGCCTGACCAACAAAGACCAGGCTGGAAATGGCTGGAAACCAGCCTGGAAGTGGCCAAAACCCCTCTAAAACCAGAAAGGTTGACCAGCTAAAACCGGCCAACCAGCCTAGGCTGATTTAAGCTGGTTTTATACATTTTCCTCTGGCCACGTCCCTTGGCTGCATTGGGTGATTGTGGTGAATGCGCGTAAGCTGAAGCGATTGTGATCTCACTAACCCGGAATTATTTTTTTGTAGTCCCCAAATTCGTTCACTGTAGGCTTTGCAAAACTGTGTAAAAGCCAATGTCTCCCTTTGCATTTAACTTCAAGCATATTAAATTCAGAGATGTTGTTAATGTTCAAACAGCTACATTACTACATAGTGGACCACCCTTTTAAACAACAGTAATTTTCATATTATTTAGCATTTTAAATATCAAGAATTCAGTCTTTTCTTCAGTATATGACTCAAAACAAAGATTATGTACAAGTCCTAGCCCAATATATCTGGACTTTTCTGTGTGTTTGCTACTATAAGACAAATGTGCTCAAGTATACATTCATTAATTTTCTTGTCGGCTTAGTCCCTTTATTAATCTGGGGTCGCCACAGCGGAATGAACCGCCAACTTTTCCAGCAAGTTTTACACAGCGGATGCCCTTCCAGCCGCAACCCATCTCTGGGAAACATCCACACACACATTCAGATACACTACGGACAATTCAGCCTACCCAATTTACCTGTACCACATGTCTTTGGACTGTGGGGGAAACCGGAGCACCCGGAGGAAACCCACGCAAACGCAGGGAGAACATGCAAACTCCAAACTGAAACGCCAACTGAGCCAAAGCTCAAACCAGCAATCTTCTTGCTGTGAGGCAACACCACTACCCACTGCGCCACTGCTTCGCCCTCACATATACATTTAACTACAGTTTTAAACATCAAATGTCGACTTACAATATACTCTCTTATGTGTAGATTAAATGAATAATGTAGAGTGTTGCTGATTCTTTATTTCTTCATTCATTATCCTTATTTCATTCATTCATTTAATTAATTTTATTATGTAAAAGCTGAACGTTTTTTATTTGTGAAATCTTAAATAGGTTTTATTAAGAAACACTGTTTTGTTTACATTTCCAGGACAAAGGACTTTGCTAAGTACCATTTCCAGTAAGTGTTTGCTAACTCCAAGCTTCGGCGCTAATAGATTAAATTGCCTGGACTAGCTATCAGTCACTCACACTGATTTATTTCCAGGATGAATCCTGATCTCTGGGTAGAGATGGATGAGGCTTAAACCCGCCAAGGAGGCTAACATAAATGCCAACATATCAAAAACCAGTGTTTTACTAGTGGGTTCATAACAGACGCGCTGTTTCATCTTCCCGCTTTTTCAGCTTTTGGGAACTATGAGAAGAATTTGGGTCAGCTAGAAGCTTGCTGTACCTTAAGATGGAGGTTCCCCCGCCTTTTCTCCACCGGCAGCTTTAAAATATAGATGATGTATTACTGCTGTGAGCTCCCAGAGGCTGCCAAGACTAGCGTTAGCATGGGGGAAGGGAGACTTTGAAGCTTAGCTCTGTGTATTCACTGATCAGCTCAGTAATATACGGCTAAATGAGACGCTACAAAAACGATAACTGAATGGAGTCGAGCCCTTGGAGTCTTTGAAATGGATGTTGTGTGAATCGCTTGCGTTATTGGCACAAAAACATCAGGGGGGATTGGAATCCGGCTAGGATTTTCATTTGCTTATTATACTGAATTTCCACAGCCCGCCGATCAGATACTGCTTTGGACTGTAAAATCGTGATTAGATGACAGATATCCTCATCTTGCTATTCTTATGTGGTTTGCTAGGGTGGATTTTTAGTATACAGTGCAATAAAAACATGCAATGGAGTTGATGTGTAATTTTATTTTGCCACTAATATAAACCACTGACACAATAGTGAAAAGGCTGACTGTTTTCATGCTTGTTTTCAAAGCAGATTGATTCTAACATGAACATTAACGTGAGCTTTCCGTTTGCTAAAGCTAGCAACACATCAGCAGTGATCTGTAGTAGCTGATTACTTGTCATTGTGATTACATAATGTGATTTCAGAAAATTAAGTACTTGTAATTAGAGTATATTGCATCTTAAAATGATTATAATCAGATTACGGTTACCTTTTTATAAATTACATGATTACATATAATCATATAATGGGAGTAAATTATTCACAATTTAATAACTCCAATTTATTATTATTTTTTTTAGAATTCTCTTCATATAAATCATGCTGCTGTGTCATATTGCTTAGATTTAAATGTACACAATATAGAAAGATCATGCAAATGCATTGTAAATACATTGTGATCAGCTCTTCAGAATTTTAAAAGAAAATTCGAATTTAAAATAAAATAAAATTTAAATAATAAAAATAAAATCTTGTCCCCATGTGTTGGGTTGCAGCTGGAAAGGCATCTGCTGCTGAAACATATGCTGGATAAGTTGGCTGTTCATTCTGCTTTTGTAACCCCTGATGAATAAAGGGTCTAAGCTGATGGCAATTTGTAATTATGTAAATAACGAATTGTGCAAGTTACCAAACACTGTCATCATATCCAGCGACCATCAGTAACTTATTTAGGTAGTGTAAACACAAATATTTTAAACCAAGACTTTTGAAATGTAAAGTCGTTGCTGATTGCATGTTTATTAATGCGTGTTCACATCGTCCAGGAATACAAAATTGTTCCAGACAATCCCAAATATCAAAGTTAAATTGTTCAGTCCTTCATTTTCATTCGGGTTTAGTCCATTTATTAATCCAGGCTTGCCACAGCGGATTGAACCGCCAACTTATCCAGCGCATGTTTTATGCAGCGGCTGCCCTTCCAGCTGCAACCCATCTCTGGGAAACATCCATTCACACTCATACACTTTGGACAATTTAGCCTACCCAATTCACCTGTACCCAAAACATCCAAACTCCACATAGAAACGCCAACTTACCCAGCCGAGGCTCAAACCAGCGACCTTCTTGCTGTGAGACAACAGCACTACATACTGCGCCACTGCTTCGCCCCTCAGTAAATTGTTATTATTGTTTTTAATTATCAACAAATTCAGATTTGTTCCTTTTGGGCATCACTCTTTAATTTTTTTCAGCTTAGTATCTTTATTAATCAAGGGTTACCACAGTAGAATGAACTGCCAACTTATCCAGCATAAGTTTTATACAGCAGATGACCTTCTAGTTGCAACCCGATAGTGTCAAACACCCATACACTGTCACATTCACACACATACACTACGGCCAATTTAGTTTATTCAATTCGCATATGCCACATTTCTTTGGACTGTGGGGGATCCCAGAGAACCCGAAGGAAACCCACAACAACACAGGGAGAACATGCAAACTGTACACAGAAATGCCAACTGGCCCAGCTGGGACTCGAACCAGCGACCGTCTTGCTGTGTGTTGATAGTGCTAACCACTAAGCCATAGTATCACCCTTTTGGAAAAATACCTTAACGAATACCTTAATAAAATACATTAACAAAACATACATGTAAATACATGACAAAAACAGTCGGTAAAGACTTTTGGAAAAGATGACAATTCAATAAATGTTTTAATGATTTTTTTTCAGCATTGATTATAATAAGAAAGTATTAGATTAGCATATTAGAATCATTTCTAGACTAGAGTTAAGGCTGCTGAAAATCTTTCCCATGAGTGATTTATGGGTGTTTTTAACACATTCCAATTGCATCATGAGACTGACATTTTATGTCAGTTTGACAAATTGATCTCTGGCATGACAACTTTCGATGATGGAAATGTAACTGTACAGTATATTTATTCATAACCAGTCAGTAAAATAACAAAAGATAATCCCAGCTCATTACTAGTACAGCCTATTTTGAAAACGAGTATATTTTTATCCATTTCTCAGTGAATATAAGCAATGTATTTTTGGGCATTTAGACAAAGTAGATTTATTAAACAGATATATTTATTGAAATAATATTTTAATCATCAACCATATTTAGAAATCTAGAAGTAATACAATTAAATTTAAGCAAAATATTGCAAATAAAAATTACAACCTACAAAATTTCAACTTAATTTTTCAATATTTTTGCTTCTTTAGATTTTTCTCTTTAAAAAAAAAATAATAAAAAACAAAAATTTGGGTGTACTAGTTTTTGGACCGTAAGTTATTTTGTTAGATAAGCTCCAGATTTGGCTTCATTACTGACTAATCTAATGTATATGCACAAACACAATTTTGTATAGCCTGCTTTGATTTGTGAGGGGTGTACTTACATGAAGAGTTCATATGCAAAAAACTTTAAGTGTCGTCTGAAATTTTCATCAAAAATATGCATTTTTCTCAGCTTCTTTTGTTTATGTTGAGATATTTCACTT
Organism: Danio rerio; assembly: GCF_052040795.2. Classification (NCBI taxonomy): domain Eukaryota; kingdom Metazoa; phylum Chordata; class Actinopteri; order Cypriniformes; family Danionidae; genus Danio; species Danio rerio. Next base: position 8,653,154 of record NC_141031.1, read on the forward strand.
TAAAGTCAGGGGCTTGTTTGAGTAAGGAGGATCAACCAACTCAGAGTTTAAACTTGAACTCTGTGTTGATTTACCGAGAGATTAAAAACTCTGAGTTTTAGGTTTCAGAACAGCTGATCTAAGTCAGGTCAATCAACTTTGAGTAGACCAACTCAGAGTTAAGCGTGTGCACCACGACTATGAAAAGGCATTATCAATAGAGCCAAAGAGCTTAGAATGACCAAGAGGCGACACTCTAGTGTGATTTGGGAGACAGCCACTAGAGGGCGCGGCGGCCATTTTGGAATGAAAACTCCAATAAAACAACAGCATATTATAAGTCTGTAAAATAAACTATTAAAAGTGCTGATGATTGTGATAATAAGTGTTGTATTGTCGTCTTTCAGGTTGTATTCCAGCTTTAATTCGCTTTTTAAATAGATAAATAAAAAACAAAGCAGCTCATTGCCATTGCGAAAGTAATGAGATCCAATGGACAGCCGATCACTTTCACTCCAAAATGGCGGAATACAGAGCTGTTTCGCTGCTGTTGCAATGAAACGTTCTATTGAGTGTCACCTCTTGGTCATTCTAAGCTCTTTGATGGAGCGCAGACATTACGAGTGACCATGGCAACATCTTAAAAAAGAAATCACCATTTCTTTCTCCAGGTGAACTTGATGTGCTCATGCAAACTTATATCAAAAATGACCATATATTTACAAAAAGCAACACCACTGCATCAGTGAAACAGAGACAGAGTGAGAAAACAGCTGCTCAAGTTAATGGGTAATTTAACATTTACAATAGTTTTTAGAAAAAATAATAATCACATTAATCTATTAACAGTGCATGTCCCTGTTGAAGGTCAGTAAATTTCTTCTTTCAGTGAATTTCATCTTTCATTAAAAATGGACTAGCCATTCTCGAACATGACTTTGTTCTTTCTGTGACTGAAATGTAGGCAATAGCTGTTTCCATCTAAATTTATTAATTAAATGTATGTGCATAACATGCACTGTTAGACCTTACCAGGCTTTTTTACAGTAGAACACTGGCAACACTGTTGCCAGCTACTCACTGTAAAAGTTTGGTTACAGTAAGTAACTGGCAACAGTGTTGCCAGTTAATTACTGAAACTGAACCATTACAGTAAGTAGCTGGCAACAGTGTTGCCAGTTATTTACTGTAATCGAACCATTGCAGTGAGTAGCTGGCAACAGTGTTGCCAGTTAATTACTGTAATAGAGCAGTAGTGGTAACTAACTGGAAACTGTGTACAGTTAGTTACTGTATTGTAGTGTTACAACTCACAGCATTATACTGCATACACAATAGTATGTCAAGGTGTTACTAAAATTAATTAGTATTCCTACCTGTTATTAATTCTTTATGTTAATTAAGTTGTAAATTCTGACAAATTTATTTTATTGTTTTGGCAGCAAACAAATATAAAACAGAAAATGTATAACAAAATTAAGAAATCAGCAGATATAAATATCATCTTACTGAGAGCCACAGGTCTGCACAGCAAGGCTGCAGTCAAACTAATGTTTAAGCATGCAAAATTCTGTCATATGGCTCTTCGAAAAGGAGTGGGATTAAACAAAATATTTAGAGATTGAAAAAGCAAGCAACTGGTCCATAACTTTTGTTCAGAGAGGTCATGGTTTGATCTTTGAGTGGTCTTAAGCAATCACATGATGTGATTTTGCAGTTCAGAGTTCTCCAAGCTTGAACTTTCCAATGCTGCGAACTGTAAAATTTGTCGCATGAGCATGCATTCCAGGTCTGCAGCATTCACATGCGTATTAATGGAAATCTATAGGGAGAAAAGTGCAGTGTGACGGGACTTTAAGCTGTAACTCTAATTAAACACACCTGATAAAACTAATTAAGGCTGGTTAGAAATCTACAGGTAATGTTGAAGCAGGGTGGGAACTAAACTCTGCTGCCCTGCAGTTCTCCAGTAACTTGGAGTTTGACCCCCATGGTATATAGCAGGGGTGCTTAATCCTGTTCCTGGATATCTACGTTCCTGCAGATTTCAGTTGCTACCCATATCAAACACACCTGCCTGTAATTATCACGTGGTGTTCAGGTCCTAATTAATTGGTTTAGGTGTGTTTGATATGGATAGCAACTGAAATCTGCAGGAAGGTAGATCTCCAGGAACAGGATTAAGCAACCCTGGTATATAGCATACTTTTAAAGCAACTGCTAACATTTATCACAATCACATATCCAATAAACACACACACACACACGCACACGCACACACACAAAGTGCTGCAGTGAAATGTGTTACTCTCTCCTCAATGCAGACCATGCAAAAAAAAAAAAAAACTGAACAGCAAAAAATACAAAATAATTATTTTAAATTTTAAAGTTTTAAATAATTAAAAGCTCTGTCAAATCTCAAAAAGTTTAAAATAATTATAAAAAACTAAAATAAATTTGGCAACACCGAAAAACCAAAGGATCCAATCTTTTATTGTTATAATTATCTCATGACAACAAACTTTTTTATTGTTTCAAATATAAATTCATAGATGGAAACACAGCTCTGAAAAATACTTGGCAACAAACTCACAACCTGGGACCGGACAGTGGAGCTTTTGTGTGTGGATGGCTGTGTATCATGTTTTTGTGATTCCCTGTGACGATGTGCACAAGTTACCTTACTGAGATGATGGAATTTAATTTTGGCTTAGTTGCCAGAAAGATACATACAACTGTTAGCATCTGTACATTATGGCAGTATGCAATATCCAATAAATACATATACTTAAACAAAAGTAATGTAAGAAGTTATATGAGGAGAGGCTAACTAGCTAACAATGTAGCTTTCAAGTACACAGTCCAAGATAACAACAATATAACTTAAAACACAGCCTTATTTTATAAACCCTCAAAAACATTTGAACACATTTTACTTACTCATTTTAGATTCTTATTTAAAGCCTTAAACATATCAGACTCAACATCTGAATTGATGGACAGAGATTAGAGCACACTCAGCAGTAAACAAATCAAACACCTGGCTCTCTTAAAGGGCCAGCATTTTCTGAAAACTCTTTCTAACACCTTTTTGTTTAGAATAAGACGGACAGCCAGTGGGAGTGCGTGGTGATGCCTAAATCATTGTTTTTTACAGTTATTTACTGCACAATCTACAGAGTAACAGTGCAGTTGTACTAATTAAACACACCTGATCAAACTAAATCTAAAGATAACGTGTTGAAGCAGGGCTGGAACTAAATTCTACTAGGCTGTGGCCTTCCAGGAGTTTGACACCCCTGGTACATAGCATATTTTCAAAGCAACTGCCTTCATTTATCACCGTTATGCACATATCGTTTAATAAAAACAATAAAAATATACTATAATATAAACTTCATCCATAGAAAAAAATAAATAAATAAATAATCTGATTCTCATGTCGTTCCAAATCTGTAGTAATAATAAAAAAACACAACAAATATCATGATTTATACATTTATTTAGGAAAGCCTTTATACTGTTAATGGCACTTTTACTTGCCAGTTTTCCAGACAAATTCATTGAGTCTCTGCAAAAATGTATGTGCGTGTTGTTTAAGATATATATATTTTTTTAAATAACACATTTTTACTAGTTATTTAGCAAAATACTAATATTCAGTTGAAAGTGCAATTTAAAATCTTAACTATAGGTCAAACTAGGCAATTAAATTAGATTAATTACAGAAAAAGTAAACAAAGTTATAAAAATTATTGTGACAATTTCTTTGCTCTGTGTGAATATTTTTGCCTTTAAATGCATTTCGTCCATATCTTACACTTACCTTTTAATAAGCTCTGTGGCATTGGTTGACTCCTGATACTCAATGTTAAAAACATAAAAGGAACCAAAGAAAACACAGAGATAAAATAAATATAAAATAGCAACATAAAGCATCAGAGTAGATGGGGCAGTAATGGTTGAACAGTACTTTACCATTTATTATCACAGTAAATATCTGTAATGGTACATAGAGTAAATTACTGTAATTTATTCTTTGCACTACAGAATTTCATACAAATCCTGCTCCTTTTACAGTAAAATACTGTTTCTTTTCATTACAGCTAAACACTGGCTATTTTACAGTTATTTACTGCATAATCTACAGTAAGGGTTAACAGTGTGGAATAACACATAAAAGATGTTTGAATAAAGCAACGTTTCCATTTAACGAGTCAAAGAGAACAAAATAGTCACTTCCTGATTCAACGGTCACCAAATATCAACAGTAAAAACAAACATTACTATGGTAGAAGAAGCTTCGTCAATCTTTTCTTTATTTAATAAATGTACTTGCGCTTCAGAAGACAATGCCGACACACAATGAACGCGTGGGGGCGTTTGAAGCCATGAGACGCAGAGAACAGACGCTCTTGACACGCTCCAGACACTCTCAAGCTCATTAATAATATAATAACATCAATACTGAAACAGTTCATGTGTTTTAGAATGACCAAAACACCATTTAAGATGTGTTACAGTGTGCTCAGCCTGCTGGTTTGTCCATTTACACACATTTTCATCATCGAACGATGAAATACCCACCCTTTTTTTAATGCACATACTGTAATTTTTTCAGTAAAAGTGTTTCCATTGTAGTTTAGGCGCAAATTTTTTTTCATGGAATAAAAGTTTATCCTACTTAGTTATAAACATGTTTTTTATGCCTATTTTCAAAAGTTATGTGCATCATGACGTTTCATTAATCGTTTTTATGCACAAATCTAAAATGCTCATTAAAATAGGTGGGTGCCCTATTTTAGCCCTGGGCTCCCTCCCGTTTGAAGGGCGAGAGGGGAGCCTTGAGCTCAGGTAGATCTCGACAACTCCCCCTTGATAAAAACTGATGACTAAAAATTGAATGCTATGAAAAGATATGCTGCATCGTGAGAGATTAACTGTTGTGCAAAATTTAGATTCATCAATTTACTTGCTATGCATGTTTTGGGAATGTGGGAGGAAACCGGAGGACCCGGGGAAAACCCACACAAGCACGGGAAGAACATGCAAACTACACACAGAAACGACCACCGGCCTGTTAAAAGACTAGAACCTGTGCCGTTCTTGCTGTGAGACGACAGTGCTAATCACTGGGCCACCGTGCTGCCCTATGGAGGCAAAGGTGAAGAGGTAGGGGTGGAAGGGGGGATTCTTCAAATCGAAGATGACTGTAGTGAAAAAACCCTGGCTCTTTATAGTGGGTTAGGAATGGCCTGATTGGTGGATCATGCATGCTAATGCAGAACCAGCCGTGTTCAATCATAATCACGTGCTCCTCTCGAAATTAGTTTATGAATAAACTTCACTTCAGAAACAGGCTTGACTTACCTTGCTTTCACCAGTTTAACTAACCTGCCTATTTGAAACAGAAAACCCAGAGTTTCTCTCATTTCAGGGTTAAAATACTCTGAGTTTTCACTTAACCTCCTTTCTGAAACAGGCCCCAGGAAAAGGACTTACTCTTTGCCATAAGAATGATGTTACCGAGCATACGCTCAGGAGCCTGATAAAAAGGCTCATTTTAAACATCTAAACCAGTGGTCCAAACTTGCTCCTGGAGGGCCGGTGTCCTGCAGATTTTAGCTCCAACCCTAATCAAACACACCTGAACAAGCTAATCAAGGTCTTACTAGGTATACTTGAAACATCCAGACAGGTGAGTTCATGCAAGTTAGAGTTAAACCCTGCAGGGACACCAGCCCTCCAGGACCGAGACTGGTGACCCCTGATCTAAACTCTTCATACATGCTGACCACCGTATTTCAAACTACTAAAAATTACAATAAAACTCCCTTTTATTTTCCTTATTTATAATAAGAAGTTATCAAAGCACAAATAAATAGAAAATAGCCATATGTCTACCATAATGAAGTCCATGTATCACTAAATAAGGTAGACTGACTTTTACAGTTTATTACCAGTGAATTGCAGAAGTGCTAATATAAGGCCAAGTGACGGTGCAACTTGTGTGATGTTGCTTTTATACAACAGTTTGACATCATACGTGTAAATAAAATATATAATCAACCACAGAGTCTTAAGAACGGTGTGTGTGAGGAACCAATTTTCCTTGATTAACTTTAACAATGCTGTATAAATAATGTAAGAAATGTATCGTTCATTGCTAGCATATGCATGAATACATTAACAATAACTACGTGTCTTGTATTGCAAGGTGTTAACAATACTGGTCTACACAATCGCAATGAATATGTTAGTGTCTACGGTTGAACGCTTGAATGGAAATACTTATTTCTCTAACTGCCATTGCTGTCTCTGAGTTTTAGGACACATAACTCATCTATTCTTGTGCAGACTCTTCAGGGAGGTCATTCAGAAAGCGTTGCCAGATTATGACTGGGAAATTTCCACCATGAATGGAAATTGAAACTTCTAGTTGACTCTGCTGCTCAGAAAAAATAAAGCAAGAAATAAATTATACAAAACTTCTAGCCGGTTTCCTTTTCTGATGAGTATTAACCGTCTGTGGGCTTCACGTCTTCACATCAGAACACAGTACTGGATTTGCTTTTTCAAGTCAGTGGTCAAGAATGCTCTTCATGGCTCATTAGATGATGTCCTTAATTGGTAAAAGAGAAAGAGTAGGCCTTTTTATGTTGTAAGTGCACTGGGAATCACTATAAAAGGCCTGCCGGTGAGTCAGTGTCAGAGATTGAGTGCACGGTGTGTGGTGTAAACTGCTGTAATTAGGTGAAGCCATGACAAACTGCTTTCTGCTGAAGTAACAAGTGAGATTTTAAGATAAGGACAAAAGTTGAAATCAGAACTATTAAACTCCCTTTAAATTGTTTTTCTTTTTTAAATATATCTCAAATGATGTTTAACAGAGCAAGGAAATTTTCACAGTATGTCTGGTAATGTTTTTTCTTCTGGAGAAAGTCTTATTTGTTTTATTTCGGCTAGAAAAAAGTTTTTTATTTTTTTTTAAAAACATTTTAAAGTCAATACTATTAGCCCTTTTAGGCCATTTTTTTTTTCGAAAGTTAACTTAATTTACCTACTTAAAGCTTTAAATGTCACTTTAAGCTGTATAGAAGTGCCTTGAAAAATATCTAGTCCAATATTATGTACTGTCAACATGACAAAGATAAAACTAAATCAGTTATTAGAAATGAATTATTAAAACTATTATGTTTAGAAATGTGTTGAAGAAATATTCTCTCCATTAAATAGAAATTGAGGAAAAAAATAAACAGCGTACTAATAATTCTGAAAGCATATAGTGTTTCAGTCTCTCTTAACTGTTTTTTTTTTATATAATAAATTCATTTTTTAAACTGCATGATGTCTTTTTCACAAATCATAGAAAAATATTTTAAAATACTATATATTTACAAATTTTTAAATTTAATTAATAATTCACAACACTGCTGATTTTTAGATCTTATACTATGCATAAAATATTAATTTGTACATTTATATATTCTTTTTAATTTATCTGCCCCACTGATGTCTGTCACACCACGGAGAGCCAGTTTGAATGTTCATTATCTCTTCTCTCTGTCATTGTAGTAGCTTATTTATGTAATTCTAATGTTGATTTATGATGGTAAATTCATGGTTTTCAGTATGGGTGATTAGTTCATTTGTGGGTGGTGAAGAGCTTTGAGCCGTTTCTGTGTGTTATTTGACTGAATGAGTAATCTATGCCGTATCTTGCCTGTACTGTGTGCGTGGGTAGTTTAGAGAGCTTATTTTGTGTGTGTCACACTGCAGTATTTTTTTTTTTTCTGTCTTCATTTGGACTTTTTTTCTTCGTCTCTGAGGGCATCAACACATGACTGCACTGCTAAAACTCCATCTTAAGTGACATTTCCTCTCCTCGCAAGTTTTAAAAATAAATGAGCCAGTGTGCGAGGAAGTTGACAAAGATAAAAACAAACAAGCTGTGAACTCCAGCCTTTTTCTTATCTTGAGGTAGAATCGGTAATATCAATTCTATATTTACCAGCCGATACAGTGAACATATTTACACAGCTTTTCGCTTCTGTGTGCAAGCATGTGTGTGTGTTTGTGTGTGTGTGCGTGTGTGCATGTGTGTCTCCACCAACCCATGAACTTGGCATTTGGTAGTGAAGGGTTGATGCCAAGTACCTCACTGAGAGAAACGTGCCTGCACAGGCAGACTGAACATCAGACCTTGTGTTTCCAAACACACACATTTTCAGGAGCTTGGCTTCAACACGCCATAATCATGATCATATTATAACGAGCAGCACAGCTGAAACAATCAAACACACACAAACACAGTCATTTGACTAAACAGTTGCACTACTTTCATACAGTGTTATATTCACTAAACACCCACAAACCAGTGAAACCAGGCAGTGACTAACCCTACATTTGACTTGTGTTATAAACAAAACTCTGCTGTTTGCCTAGTTTAAATAACTGTACTGTAATATTAACACAACTTTAATATATGTATTAAAACTGTAATTGGTTGATAGTCATGCATTCTTCTGCTATAACAGCACTCGTACAGGCTCCTCACTCTTCTGTATTACTCCACCCACAAAGAGTGACAGCAGATTAACAAACTCACTACAATGTGACAAATATTGCAGCTGTTGGACAACATAATGCACTTTTAAAGCTATTTTTAGGCAAAAATACAACCCAGGCTAATTCTGAAAACGTAGTCCTGTGGACGTTTCTGGAGACCGCGAATTATGTAACCGGAGGTACGTATGGCTGCATTTTATTCTTTTAAACGAACGGGGCGGTATGACGAATGTAATAAAGATGACAACTCCCATGATTCTCATGTCATTGAATTGTCAAACCCTGACGTTGTTTGTTGTTAATATGCACCCTCTCGTGGTGAAAAATACTTTGTGGCTTTAAGTTTATTTATGTCAAAAACTGTGTAACTGTATACAAAATTTTAGATAAAATTCAAATCCATGTTAAATTCAAATGTATCTATTTATTTAAATCATACGTCTAAAAAGTGCTACATTAAAGCAATCCAGCTTGTGTTAATCTGCACCTTTCTCATCCTCCAGACACATTTACGCATTTTATGAACCTGGTGCATTATACCTGATTCACAACAATTTGCACACAACATGTGCATGCAAGTAAATGGAAATTGTGTTAAATTCCCCACTCATTGAAGTAATTTGCCTTCCTCTGTCATAAAAAAAGGGTTCAGGATTTCAGCCAGTGAATTCAGGCTTGTCAAGGCAGCACAAACATCACACACTAATTGCCTTTGATGATTTAAAAAAGCTTTGCTGGAATTCAGAAAGCCATGTGAAACATGATACCCCCCCCCCCCCCCCCTCATCACTAGCAAAGACACATCAAAAAGTCTCAAATACTACTTATGAATATTATTTAATGCAATATAATAATATGTAGGCATCATATATAATACCTATATACTAATATGAAAACAATAAAAGTATATTATAATATATATAGATGGGCAGCGCGGTGGCGCATTGGATAGCGCTCTCATCTCACAGCAAGAATGTCGCTCGTTCATGCCTTGGCTGGTTCAGTTGGCATATCTGTGTGGAGTTTGCATGTTCTCCCAATGTTCTTGTGGGTTTCCTCCGGGTGCTCCCGTTTCCCCCACAGGTCCAAACACATGCACTATAGGTGAATTGGGTAAGCTAAATTTTCTATAGTGTATGTGTGTGAATGACAGTGTGTGGGTGTTTCTCAGTGATGAGTTGCAGCCGGAAGGGCGTCCGCTGCATAAAACATATGCCGGATAAGTTGGCGGTATATTCCGCTGTGGCAACCCCTGGTTAATAAAGGGACTTAGCCGAAAAGAAAATGATTGAATGAATGATTATATATGGATAACATATAATAATATTTGTACCAAACAAACTAGTTTTATATATGACTTGATTTTAAGGAATCAACATCTAAAATCCCACACACAGATCCATAGTTCACTAGAGAAATTAATTAATATTGCAATTATACACCGTCAGAAACCAAAGTAGACAGGCTTTCAGTGGGTTTGTATGTTTTTAAAAGGTACATGCTTGTCAATATTGGTGCGTAAAGATTTAGTTCACCCAAATATGAAAGTTATGTAATTAATTAGATGTTGTTCTAATCTTCTGAGACATTCCCTTATAATCAGAACACAAATGAAGATATTTTAATGTAGATGGAAGAGCTTCCTGATCTATCATGGACAGCAACAGTTAAGGGCACCATTTTTTTCCATATGAGATCAGGGTGAGCTTTTACTATGGAAAATATTAGATATTTAAGATCTCAAAACTCAGGGCTTCTGGTACTACCCAGAATGGCAAAGTCGAGTAAAGGAGGTTGAGCCTTCTCATTTATGGCTCTTAAACTCTGGAATAGCCTTCCTGATCATGTCTGAGGCTCAGACACTCTCCAAATTCAAAACTAGTTTTAAAGCCTATCTTTTTAGTAAAGCATACATTCAGTGCATCACTTAGCAGTCTGATACATGAATGTGCTCCACACAGGTTTCTGCATCTCATTTATATACACTATGAACAGCAGCTACGCTAATTATTCTCTATTTCCACCTGGGGATACTCATCCCGAGGCCATCAGACTAATAAGCACCACTGATTCAATCCAACACCAGCAACGTGAGGATCCTAAGGTTTCCATATCCTGGACCAGGCCGTATCATGAGCAGCTGCTGTGGTGGTCATGGAGGAGTGGAGAGCATGCGTCTGATTCCTGCGACGCTTGAGGGACAGACGAGTTTACACTGAGGTCCAGCTTTCCACCTTCCGGCGCCTAGACTGCAGCTCTGCACAAGGCTATTGGCCAGAGGAGAAATGGTCGTGGCCAACTGAGCCTGGTTACTCTCAAGGTTTTTTAATTTTTCACTTTTGCCAATTGGTTAAGTTTTTTCCTCGCCGCCGTCGCCACTGGCTTGCATGGTTCAGGATCTGTAGAGCTGCGCATCGACTGATTGCTCTTCAGTGTTTGGACTTTCAGTAGTGATTATTAAACCACACTGAACTAAGCTAAACTGAACTGAACTTAAACACTGAAAACTGAACTACACTGTTTCAATTTACTATAATCTTCTATGTGAAGCTGCTTTGACACAATCTACATTCTTAAAGCGCTATACAAATAAAGGTGAATTAAATTGAACAATATGATGCTTTGTTGCTCTTCTGACTGTTCGTTTTTTTGTTGTTATTGTTGTTGTTGTTGTTGTTTTTGTCACACAAAATTCTACTTAGAGTTTTGTTTGATTACAGTTGAACCACTAAAGTCACATAAAATGTTGACAATGTTGTGTTTTTGGTTCCTTTTCATGAAATTTGAATTTCTTGTGACTAAGACATTGAAATCAGAATAGAACAATAGAAGACTAATCTATTAGTCTTAAAGTGATAACAAACATTGGTTGCCCCAAGAAGTCACTCTAAAAAGGTCAATCTAAAAAGTGAATTTCAAACTCATAGCTTACTAAGAAAAATTAAATGTACTCATTAACTCATCCTCAATGGGTTCCATACCTTTTTTTTTTTTTAAACCTTATTTGGGTTTTTTTTTAAACAAAAGAATATATTTTGAGAAAAGCTGAAAATCTGTGGCCATTGGCTTTCATGTAGGAAAAAAAAATATTAAGTCAGTGGTTACAGATTTCTAGCTTTTTTTTTTCTTTTTTTATTAGAATATGCAAAAAGGTACATAAATTGGGATCATACAAATACAAAGAAACAGAAAAAAACAACAACAATATAGTAGGTGTGGGTGTGTGTGTGCGTGTGTGTGTGCATGCAAAGGTAACTTGTTGGACAGGTCAGAGTACATACATAAAGGACAATAACAGTCAATAAATGAAGCAAGTATCACATATATAAACTAGATTCTTAAAGTTTGAGAACAAACTTTGAGGCTGGCTTGTGAAAGCCTGACGGTAATAGTTTATTTAGTTTAAACAGTTTTTAAAACTATGAAAAGATAGATAGATAGATAGATAGATAGATAGATAGATAGATAGATAGATAGATAGATAGATTAGCATGTTATTAGCATGATTCTAGCATGAATTAGCATGTTTTTAACATGATTCTAGCATGAATTAGCATGTTACAACATGATTTTAGCGTAAATTAGCATGTTACTAGCATGATTTTAGCATGAATTAGCATGATTCTAGCATGAATTAGCATGTTGTTAGCATGATTCTAGCATGAATTAGCATGTTGTAAGCACGATTCTAGCATTAATTAGCATGTTACTAGCATGATTCTAGCATGAATTAGCATGTTGTTAGCATGATTCTAGCATGAATTAGCATGTTACTAGCATGATTTTAGCATGAATTAGCATGTTACTAGCATGATTCTAGCATGAATTAGCATGCTACTAGCATGAATTAGCATGTTGTTAGCATGATTCTAGCATGAATTAGCATGTTGTTAGCATGATTCTAGCATGAATTAGCATGTTACTAGCATGATTTTAGCATGAATTAGCATGTTACTAGCATGATTCTAGCATAAATTAGCATGTTGTTAGCATGATTCTAGCATGAATTAGCATGCTACTAGCATGATTCTAGCATGAATTAGCATGTTGTTAGCATGATTCTAGCATGAATTAGCATGTTACTAGCATGATTCTAGCATAAATTAGCATGTTACTAGCATGATTCTAGCATGAATTAGCATGCTACTAGCATGATTCTAGCATGAATTAGCATGTTGTTAGCATGATTTTAGCATGAATTAGCATGTTACTAGCATGATTCTAGCATAAATTAGCATGTTGTTAGCATGATTCTAGCATGAATTAGCATGTTGTTAGCATGATTCTAGCATGAATTAGCATGTTACTAGCATGATTCTAGCATGAATTAGCATGTTGTTAGCATGATTCTAGCATGAATTAGCATGTTACTAGCATGATTCTAGCATAAATTAGCATGTTGTTAGCATGATTCTAGCATAAATTAGCATGTTGTTAGCATGATTCTAGCATGAATTAGCATGTTGTTAGCATGATTCTAGCATGAATTAGCATGTTACTAGCATGATTCTAGCATGAATTAGCATGTTGTTAGCATGATTCTAGCATGAATTAGCATGTTACTAGCATGATTCTAGCATAAATTAGCATGTTGTTAGCATGATTCTAGCATGAATTAGCATGTTACTAGCATGATTCTAGCATAAATTAGCATGTTACTAGCATGATTCTAGCATGAATTAGCATGCTACTAGCATGATTCTAGCATGAATTAGCATGTTGTTAGCATGATTCTAGCATGAATTAGCATGTTACTAGCATGATTCTAGCATGAATTAGCATGTTGTTAGCATGATTCTAACATCAATTTGAATGTTACTAGCATGATTCTAGCATGAATTAGCATGTGAATAGCATGATTCTAGCATGGATTAGCATGTTGTTAGCATGATTCTAGTATAAATTAGCATGTGACTAGCATGATTCTAGCATGAATTAGCATGTGACTAGCATGATTCTAGCATGAATTAGCATGTTGTTAGCATGATTCTAACATGAATTAGCATGTTACTAGCATGATTCTAGCATGAATTAGCATGTTGTTAGCATGATTCTAACATCAATTTGAATGTTACTAGCATGATTCTAGCATGAATTAGCATGTGAATAGCATGATTCTAGCATGGATTAGCATGTTGTTAGCATGATTCTAGTATAAATTAGCATGTGACTAGCATGATTCTAGCATGAATTAGCATGTGACTAGCATGATTCTAGCATGAATTAGCATGTAACTAGCATGTTTCTAGCATGAATTAGCATATTGTTAGCATGATAGATAGATAGATAGATAGATAGATAGATAGATAGATAGATAGATAGATAGATAGATAGATAGATAGAAAGATGTAGATAGATAGATAGATAGATAGATAGATAGATAGATAGATAGATAGATAGATAGATAGATAGATAGATAGATAGAAAGATGTAGATAGATAGATAGATAGATAGATAGATAGATAGATAGATAGATAGATAGATAGATAGATAGATGGATGGTGTTTGAGCATGAGTCAAACAAGCCAACCCCCGCCTCTCTACGATGTTCTGATGCTGAGATATAGCTGGTGTCATATCGTTGCTAGGTTAGTCTGTTTTGTTGCTATGGAGTTGATTGACAGCTAAGACTGATGATGTATACAAGCTTCTTGCCAGTATGAACAGTTAAAAACAATCCCCATGTCTCTATCACACTGCAGCATGACAATATCAGTCTGAACCTCTTTAATGGCAGTCTATGGGACAGTTGCTAGGGTGCAGTATCTGGTTGTTAGGGTGTGGCTAGAAAGTTAAAAGGCCATCGGTGATTGGCTGCTGGCTAGACTGAGTTAAATGAGCTCAGCCATTAGTCTGTAGGACAGTTTGATGCAGAGTTATGAGCTCACAAAGTTTGATCCAATGTAAAGTCAATGAGAGTCTTTTGCAATGGAAGTCTATGGGACGGTTTCTAGGGTCCAAAAGTGGTTGCTAGGGCGTGGCCAGAAAGTTTAAAGGTGATCAGTCATTGGCAGATTGATGGTCTGAGTTAAATGAGCCTAGTTAGAAGTCTGTGTGACATTCTGACGCGGAGTTATGAGGTCGCAAAGTTTGATCCAATGTTACGTCTATGGGATTTTTCCGACGGTCCCGGGACGTTTTTCGGAAAACCGAAAGTCGGATCAGTCGGAAAAGATATAGCAACTCGAGTCAGAATAGTTCGGAGGTCTGACCCAAGTTTGATGGTCATAGCTTGAAAGGCCTAGGACGAGATAGAGTTTAATTTTTAGTCTCAGAAGAAGAATAATAATATAGAACTAGATTCTTAAAGTTTGAGAACAAACTTTGAGGCTGGCTTGTGAAAGCCTGACGGTAATAGTTTATTTAAACAGTTTTAAAAAGTATGAAAAGATAGATAGATAGATAGATAGATAGATAGATAGATAGATAGATAGATAGATAGATAGATAGATAGATAGATAGATAGATAGATAGATGTTGTTAGCATGATTCTAGCATGAATTAGCATAATGTTAGCATGATTCTAGCATGAATTAGCATGTTGTTAGCATGATTCTAGCATGAATTAGCATGTTGTTAGAATGATTCTAGCATGATTTAGCATGTTATTAGCATGATTCTAGCATGATTTAGCATGTTGTTAGCACGATTCTAGCATGAATTAGCATGTTACTAGCATGATTCTAGCATGAATTAGCATGTTGTTAACATAATTCTAGCATGAATTAGCATGTTACTAGCATGATTCTAGTATGAATTAGCATGTTACTAGCACGATTCTAGCATGAATTAGCATGTTACTAGCATGATTCTAGCATGAGTTAGCATGTACCTAGCATGATTTTAACATGAATTAGCATGTTACTAGCATGATTTTAGCATGTTGTTAGCATGATTCTAGCATGAATTAGCATGTTGTTAGCATGATTCTAACAAGAATTGGCATGTTACTAGCATGATTCTAGCATGAATTAGCATGTTCTTAGCATGATTCTAGCATGAATTAGCATTTGACTAGAATGATTCTAGCATGAATTAGCATGTAACTAGCATGATTCTAGCATGAATTAGCATGTTGTTAGCATGATTCTAGCATGAATTAGCATGTTGTTAGCATGATTCTAGCATGAATTAGCATGTTACTAGCATGATTCTAGCATGAATTAGCATGTTGTTAGCATGCTTCTAGCATGAATTAGCATGTTACTAGCATGATTCTAGCATGAATTAGCATGTTGTTAGCATGCTTCTAGCATGAATTAGCATGTTAATAGCATGATTCTAGCATGAATTAGCATGTTGTTAGCATGATTCTAACAAGAATTAGCATGTTACTAGCATGATTCTAGCATGAATTAGCATGTTGTTAGCATGATTCTAGCATGAATTAGCATTTGACTAGCATGATTCTAGCATGAATTAGCATGTGACTAGCATGATTCTAGCATGAATTAGCATGTAACTAGCATGATTCTAGCATGAATTAGCATGTCCTTAGCATGATGGATAGATAGATAGATAGATAGATAGATAGATAGATAGATAGATAGATAGATAGATAGATAGATAGATAGATAGATAGATGGTGTATGAGCATGAGTCAAACAAGCCAACCCCCGCTTCTCTACGATGTTCTGATGCTGAGATATAGCTGCTGTTATATCGTTGCTAGGTTAGTCTGTTTTGTTGCTATGGAGTTGATTGACAGCTTAGACTGATGATGTATCAAAGCTTCTTGCCAGTATGAACAGTTAAAAACAACCCCCATGTCTCTATCACACTGCAGCATGACAATATCAGTCTGAACCTCTTTAATGGCAGTCTATGGGACAGTTGCTAGGGAGCAGTATCTGGTTGTTAGGGTGTGGCTAGAAAGTTAAAAGGCCATCAGTGATTGGCTGCTGGCTAGACTGAGTTAAATGAGCTCAGCCATTAGTCTGTAGGACAGTTTGATGCAGAGTTATGAGCTCACAAAGTTTGATCCAATGTTAAGTCAATGAGAGTCTTTTGCAATGGAAGTCTATGGGACGGTTTCTAGGGTCCAAAAGTGGTTGCTAGGGCGTGGCCAGAAAGTTTAAAGGTGATCAGTCATTGGCAGTTTGATAGTCTGAGTTAAATGAGCCCAGTTAGAAGTCTGTGTGACATTCTGATGCGGAGTTATGAGGTCACAAAGTTTGATCCAATGTTACGTCTATGGGATTTTTCCGACGGTCCCGGGACGTTTTTCGGGAAACCGAAAGTCGGATCAGTCGGAAAGGATATAGCAACTCGAGTCAGAATAGTTCGGAGGTCTGACCCAAGTTTGATGGTCATAGCTTGAATGGCCTAGGAGGAGATAGAGTTTAATTTTTAGTCTCAGAAGAAGAATAATATAGAAAAATAATAATAAGTTTAATAGGATAACAGTAGTCTGGCTTGCTACACAAGCCAGCCTAACTAGATTCTTAAAGTTTGAGAACAAACTTTGAGGCTGGCTTGTGAAAGCCTGACGGTAATAGTTTATTTAAACAGTTTTAAAAAGTATGAAAAGATAGATAGATAGATAGATAGATAGATAGATAGATAGATAGATAGATAGATAGATAGATGTTGTTAGCATGATTCTAGCATGAATTAGCATAATGTTAGCATGATTCTAGCATGAATTAGCATGTTGTTAGCATGATTCTAGCATGAATTAGCATGTTGTTAGCATGATTCTAGCATGAATTAGCATAATGTTAGCATGATTCTAGCATGAATTAGCATGTTGTTAGCATGATTCTAGCATGAATTAGCATGTTGTTAGCATGATTCTAGCATGATTTAGCATGTTGTTAGCATGATTCTAGCATGATTTAGCATGTTGTTAGCATAATTCTAGCATGAATTAGCATGTTACTAGCATGATTCTAGTATGAATTAGCATGTTACTAGCATGATTCTAGCATGATATAGCATGTTACTAGCATGATTCTAGCATGAATTAGCATGTACCTAGCATGATTTTAACATGAATTAGCATGTTACTAGCATGATTTTAGCATAAATTAGCACGATTCTAGCATGAATTAGCAGGTTGTTAGCATGATTCTAGCATGAATTAGCATGTTACTAGCATGATTCTAGCATGAATTATCATGTTGTTAGCATGATTCTAGCATGAATTAGTATGTTACTAGCATGATTCTAGCATGAATTAGCATGTTACTGACATGATTCTAGCATAAATTAGCATGTTGTTAGCACGATTCTAGCATGAATTAGCATTTGACTAGCATGATTCTAGCATGAATTAGCGTGTGACTAGCATGATTCTAGCATGAATTAGCATGTTGTTAGCATGATTCTAGCATGAATTAGCATGTTACTAGCATGATTCTAGCATGAATTAGCATGTTGTTAGCATGATTCTAACATGAATTAGCATGCTACTAGCATGATTCTAACATGAATTAGCATGTTGTTAGCATGATTCTAGCATGAATTAGCATGTGACTAGCATGATTCTAGCATGAATTAGCATGTTGTTAGCATGATTCTAGTATGAATTAGCATGTGACTGGCATGATTCTAGCATGAATTAGCATGTGACTAGCATGATTCTAGCATAAATTAGCATGTAACTAGCATGATTCTAGCATGAATTAGCATGTGACTAGCATGATTCTAGCATGAATTAGCATGTAACTAGCATGATTCTAGCATGAATTAGCATGTTGTTAGCATGATGGATAGATAGATAGAGATAGATAGATAGATAGATAGATAGATAGATAGATAGATAGATAGATAGATAGATAGATAGATAGATAGATAGTTAGAGATAGATAAATAGATAGATAGATAGATAGATAGATAGATAGATAGATAGATAGATAGATAGATAGGTAGAGGTAGATAGATAGATAGATAGATAGATAGATAGATAGATAGATAGATAGATAGATAGATAGATAGATAGTTAGAGATAGATAGATAGATAGATAGATAGATAGATAGATAGATAGATAGATAGATAGATAGATAGATAGATAGTTAGAGATAGATAAATAGATAAATAGATAGATAGATAGATAGATAGATAGATAGATAGGTAGAGGTAGATAGATAGATAGATAGATAGATAGATAGATAGATAGATAGATAGATAGATAGATAGATAGATAGATAGATAGATAGATAGATAGATGGTGTGCGAGCCTGATTCAAACAAGCCAACCCCCGCCTCTCTACGATGTTCTGATGCTGAGATATAGCTGCTATTATATCGTTGCTAGGTTAGTCTGTTTTGTTGCTATGGAGTTGATTGACAGCTTAGACTGATGATGTATCAAAGCTTCTTGCCCGTATGAACAGTTAAACACAACCCCCATGTCTCTATCACACTGCAGCATGACAATATCAGTCTGAACCTCTTTAATGGCAGTCTATGGGACAGTTGCTAGGGTGCAGTATCTGGTTGTTAGGGTGTGGCTAGAAAGTTAAAAGGCCATCAGTGATTGGCTGCTGGCTAGACTGAGTTAAATGAGCTCAATCATTAGTCTGTAGGACAGTCTGAAGCAGAGTTATGGGTTCACAAAGTTTGATCCCATGTAAAGTCAATGAGAGTATTTTGCAATGGAAGTCTATGGGACGGTTTCTAGGGTCCAAAAGTGGTTGCTAGGGCGTGGCCAGAAAGTTTAAAGGTGGTCAGTCATTGGCAGTTTGATAGTCTGAGTTAAATGAGCCCAGTTAGAAGTCTGTGTGACATTCTGATGCGGAGTTATGAGGTCACAAAGTTTGATCCAATGTTATGTCTATGGGATTTTTCCGACGGTCCCGGGACGTTTTTCGGAAAACCGAAAGTCGGATCAGTCGGAAAGGATATAGCAACTCGAGTCAGAATAGTTCGGAGGTCTGACCCGAGTTTGATGGTCATAGCTTGAAAGGCCTAGGACGAGATAGAGTTTAATTTTTAGTCTCAGAAGAAGAATAATAATAATATTAAGTTTAATAGGATAACAGTAGTCTGGCTTGCTACACAAGCCAGCCTAACTAGACAGTAAAGTTCGTCGAGACAAACTTTGAGGCTGGCTTGACAAAGCCTGTTGGTAATAGTTTATTTAGTTTAAAAACATTTTGAAAAAGTATAAGTAGCATGTTATTAGCATGATTCTAGCATGCATTAGCATGATTCTAGCATGGATTAGCATGTTATTAGCATGAGTGTAGTACAAATTAGCATTTTATTTGCATGATTCTAGTATAAATTAGCATGTTATTAGCATGCTTCTAGCATGAATTAGCATGTTTCTAGCATGATTCTAGAATAAATTAGCATGTCACTAGCATGATTCCAGTATGAATTAGCATGCTACTAGCATGATTCTAGTATGAATTAGCATGTTACTAGCATGATTCTAGCATGAATTAGCATGTTACTAGTATGATTCTAGCATGAATTAGCATGTTACTAGCATGATTCTAGCATGCATTAGCATGTTACTAGCATGATTCTAGTATGAATTAGCCTGTTACTATCATGAATCTAGTATGAATTAGCAGGTTATTAGCATGAATCTAGCATGAATTAGCATGATTCTAGTATGAATTAGCATGTTACTAGAATGATTCTAGCATGAATTAGCATGTTACTCGCATGATTCTAGCATGAATTAGCATGTTATTAGCATGATTATAGTATGAATTAGCATGTTACAAACATGATTCTAGCATGAATTAGCATGTTACTAGTATGATTCTAGCATGAATTAGCATGTTACTAGCATGATTCTAGCATGCATTAGCATGTTACTAGCATGATTCTAGTATGAATTAGCCTGTTACTATCATGAATCTAGTATGAATTAGCAGGTTATAAGCATGATTGTAGCATGAATTATTATGATTCTAATATAAATTAGCATGTTACTAGAATGATTCTAGCATGAATTAGCATGTTACTCGCATGATTCTAGCATGAATTAGCATGTTATTAGCATGATTATAGTATGAATTAGCATGTTACTAGCATGATTCTAGCGTGAATTAGCATGTTATTAGTATGATTCTAGCATGCATTAGCATGTTACTAGCATGATTCTAGTATGAATTAGCATGTTATTAGCATGATTGTAGTATGAATTAGCATGTTACTAGCATGATTGTAGTATGAATTAGCATGTCACATAGCATGCTTAGGTGGTTGCTAGGGTATTCTGAGTGGTTGCTAAGTCGTTGCTAGGCAGTTGCTAGGGTGTCCTGAGTGGTTGCTAGGTGGTTGCTAAGATGTTGCTAGGCGGTTGCTAGGGTGTTGCTAGGTGGTTGCTATGGTGTTCTGAGTGGTTGATAGGTTGTTGCTAGGCATTTGCTAGGGTGCTCTGATTGGTTGCTAGGCGGTTGCTAAGGTCTTGCTAGGCGGTTGCTAGGGTGTTCTGTGTGGTTGCTAAGATGTTGCTAGGTGGTTGCTAGGGTGTTCTGAGTGGTTGCTAAGGTGTTGCTAGGCGGTTGCTAGGGTGTTCTAAGTGGTTGCTAGGTTGTTGCTAAGGTGTTGCTAGGTGGTTGCTAGGATGTTCTGAGTGGTTGCTAGGTGGTTGCTAAGGTGTTGCTAGGCGGTTGCTAAGGTGTCCCAAGTGGTTGCTAGGTGGTTGCTAATGTGTTGCTAGGTGGTTGCTAGGGTATTCTGAGTGGTTGCTAAGGCGTTGCTAGGCGGTTGCTAGGGTGTCCAGAGTGGTCGCTAGGCCCTTACTAAGGCATAACTAGGCCGTTGCTAGGTGGTTACTAGGCGGTTGCTAGGGTAATTTGGGTGGTTGCTAGGCAGTTGCTAGGGTACCCTGGGTGGTTACTAGGCAAGCCCCACATACATGCTTGATAAAACATTTATACTTAGTAAGCATTTCTAGCAAGTTACAGTACTTGGCTAGTCAATATTAGCATGTAGCTAATCACTGCTAGCATGTGTAGCATATAGGAAGTTCCGTTTGCTAGCATTAGTCAAACAAGCCAATCCCCAAGTCTCTACGATGTTCCGATGCTGGGATATAGCTGTTGATGAATGGTTGTTAGGGTACTCTGTTTTGTTGCTATGGGCGAGGTTACAGAGTGAACTTGAATGTGGTTGGCTGTCTAAGTCAAATGAACCAACTCCCATGTCTCTATGACACTGCTATGCAAAGATATGCATCTTGGCCTATTTTAATGGAAGTCTATGGAATCAATTTGGGGGCGTGGCTTGTGAGCTTCATTATCATATTGAGATGCTCATTGGTTGTGTGAGTCAGATGAGCCATCCCCCAAGTCAATAGGACACTGCTAAGCAAAGATATGCATGTAGGCCAGTTATTAACGTGAGTCTAGTATGAATTAGCATGTTACTAGCATAATTCTAGTACAAAATAGCATGTCATTAGCATGTTTCCAGTATGAGTTAGCATGTCATTAGCATGATTAGCATATGAGTAGCATGTTGCTAGCATGATTGGCATGTCATTAGCATGTTAGAATTATAAGCATTTAATAGCACAGCTAATTACAGTCTATAGGACAGTTGCTAGGGTGCAGTATGTGGTAGTTAGGGGTGTGGCTAGAAAGTTAAAAGGCCATCAGTGATTGGCTGCTGGCTAGACTGAGTTAAATGAGCTCAGCCATTAGTCTCTATGACAGTCTGATGCAGAGTTATGAGCTCACAAAGTTTGATCCCATGTTAAGTCAATGAGAGTCTTTTGTAATGGAAATCTACGGGACAGTTGCTAGGGTGCAGTATGTGGTAGTTAGGGGTGTGGCTAGAAAGTTAAAAGCTCATCAGTTATTGGCAGTTTGGTAGTCTGAGTTAAATGAGCTCAGCCATTAGTCTGTAGGACAGTCTGATGCAGAGTTATGAGCTCATAAAGTTTGATCCCATGTTAAGTCAATGAGAGTCTTTTGAATAGAAGTCTATGGGACAGTTACTAGGGTCAAAAAGTGGTTGCTAGGGCGTGGCTAGAAAGTTTAAAGGTGATCAGTCATTGGCAGTTTGATAGTCTGAGTTAAATGAGTCCAGTTAGAAGTCTGTGTGACAGTCTGACGCAGAGTTATGAGCTCACAAAGTTTGATCCAATGTTAAGCCTATGGGATTTTTCCGACAGTCCCGGGACGTTTTTCGGAAAACCGAAAGTCGGATCAGTCTGAGGAGATATAGCAACACGAGTCAGAATAGTTTGGAGGTCTGGAGCGAGTTTGGTGGTAATAGCTCAAAAGCTCTAGGAGGAGATAGAGTCAGAAATTTAGTCTCAGAAGAATAATAAAAAATATAACTAGACAGTAAAGTTCGTCGAGACAAACTTTGAGGCTGGCTTGACAAAGCCTGTTGGTAATAGTTTGTTTAGTTTAAAAACAGTTTGAAAAAGTATAAGTAGCATGTTATTAGCATGATTCTAGCATGCATTAGCATGTTTCTAGCATGGATTAGCATGGATTAGCATGTTATTAGCATGAGTGTAGTACAAATTAGCATTTTATTAGCATGATTCTAGTATAAATTAGCATGTTTGAAAAAGTTTTTTCAAAGTTTGAAAAAGTATAAGTAGCATGTTATTAGCATGATTCTAGCATGCATTAGCATGATTCTAGCATGGATTAGCATGTTATTAACATGAGTGTAGTATAAATTAGTATTTTATTAGCATGATTCTAGTATAAATTAGCATGTTATTAGCATGCTTCTAGCATGAATTAGCATGTTACTAGCATGATTCTAGAATAAATTAACATGTCACTAGCATGATTCTAGTATGAATTAACATACTGCTAGCATGATTCTAGTATGAATTAGCAGGTTATTAGCATGATTTTAGCATGAATTAGCATGATTCTAGTATGAATTAGCATGTTACTAGAATGATTCTAGCATGAATTAGCATGTTACTCGCATGATTCTAGCATGAATTAGCATGTTATTAGCATGATTATAGTATGAATTAGCATGTTACTAGCATGATTCTAGCGTGAATTAGCATGTTATTAGCATGATTCTGGCATGCATTAGCATGTTACTAGCATGATTCTAGTATGAATTAGCATGTTATTAGCATGATTCTAGTATGAATTAGCATGTTACTAGCATGATTCTAGTCTGAATTAGCATGTCACATAGCATGCTTAGGTGGTTGCTAGGGTATTCTGAGTGGTTGCTAAGTCGTTGCTAGGCAGTTGCTAGGGTGTCCTGAGTGGTTGCTAGGTGGTTGCTAAGATGTTGCTAGGCGGTTGCTAGGCTGTTGCTAGGTGGTTGCTATGGTGTTCTGAGTGGTTGCTAGGTGGTTGCTAAGGCATTGCTAGGCGGTTGCTAGGGTGTTCTGAGTGGTTGCTAAGATGTTGCTAGGTGGTTGCTAGTGTGTTCTGAGTGGTTGCTAAGGTGTTGCTAGGCGGTTGCTAGGGTGTTCTAAGTGGTTGCTAGGTTGTTGCTAAGGTGTTGCTAGGTGGTTGCTAGGGTGTTCTGAGTGGTTGCTAGGTGGTTGCTAAGGTGTTGCTAGGTGGTCGCTAAGGAGTCCTAAGTGGTTGCTAAGCGGTTGCTAAGGTGTTGCTAGGTGGTTGCTAGGGTATTCTGAGTCATTGCTAAGGCGTTGCTAGGCGGTTGCTAGGGTGTCCTGAGTGGTTGCTCGGTGGTTGCTAAGGTGTTGCTAGGTGGTTGCTAGGGTGTCCTGAGTGGTTGCTTGGTGGTTGCTAAGGCGTTGCTAGGCGGTTGCTAGGGTGTTCTGACTGGTTGCTAGGTGGTTGCTAAGGTGTTGCTAGGCGGTTGCTAAGGTGTCCCAAGTGGTTGCTTGGTGGTTGCTAAGGTGTTGCTAGGTGGTTGCTAGGGTGTCCTGAGTGGTTGCTTGGTGGTTGCTAAGGCGTTGCTAGGCGGTTGCTAGGGTGTTCTGACTGGTTGCTAGGTGGTTGCTAAGGTGTTGCTAGGCGGTTGCTAAGGTGTCCCAAGTGGTTGCTTGGTGGTTGCTAAGGTGTTGCTAGGTGGTTGCTAAGGTATTCTGGGTGGTTGCTAAGGCGTTGCTAAGGGGTGTGGCTAGAAAGTTAAAAGGCCATCAATGATTGGCTGCTGGCTAGACTGAGTTAAATGAGCTCAGCCATTAGTCTCTATGCCTGTCTGATGCAGAGTTATGAGCTCACAAAGTTTGATCCCATGTAAAGTCAATGAGAGTCTTTTGTAATAGAAGTCTACGGGACAGTTGCTAGGGTGCAGTATGTGGTAGTTAGGGGTGTGGCTAGAAAGTTAAAAGCTCATCAGTTATTGGCAGATTGATAGTCGGAGTTAAATGAGCTCAGCCATTAGTCTGTAGGATAGTCTGTTTCAGAGTTATGAGCTCACAAAGTTTGATCCCGTGTAAAGTCAATGAGAGTCTTTGTAATGGAAGTCTATGGGACAGTTGCTAGGGTGCAGTATGTGGTAGTTAGGGGTGTGGCTAGAAAGTTAAAAGCTCATCAGTTATTGGCAGTTTGGTATTCGGAGTTAAATGAGCTCAGCCATTAGTCTGTATGACAGTCTGATTCAGAGTTATGAGCTCACAAAGTTTGATCCCATGTTAAGTCAATGAGAGTCTATTGAATGGAAGTCTATGGGACAGTTACTAGGGTCCAAAAGTGGTTGCTAGGGCGTGGCTAGAAAGTTTAAAGGTGATCAGTCATTGGCAGTTTGATAGTCTGAGTTAAATGAGCCCAGTTAGAAGTCTGTGCAACAGTCTGACGCAGAGTTATGAGGTCACAAAGTTTGATCCAATGTTAAGTCTATGGGATTTTTCCGACAGTCCCGGGACGTTTTTCGGAAAACCGAAAGTCGGATCAGTCGGAAAAGATATAGCATAAAGAGTCAGACCAGTTTGGAGGTCTGGTGTGAGTTTGGTGGTAATAGTTTGAAAGTTCAAGGAGCAGATAATTTGAATTTTAGTCTCAGAAGAAGAATAAATAAAAATAATAATAATAAGTTTAAATAGGATAACAGTAGGTTGGCTTTGACAAGCCAGCCTAATTAGCATGTCACTAGCATGATTCTAGTATGAATTAGCATGCTACTAGCATGATTCTAGCATGAATTAGCATGTTACTAGTATGATTCTAGCATGAATTAGCATGTTACTAGCATGACTCTAGCATGCATTAGCATGTTACTAGCATGATTCTAGTATGAATTAGCCTGTTACTAGCATGAATCTAGTATGAATTAGCATGTTATTAGCATGATTCTAGCATGAATTAGCATGTTACTAGCATGATTCTAGTAAAATTTAGCATGTTACTAGCATGATTCTAGCTTGAATTAACATGTTACTAGCATGATTCTAGCATGAATTAGCATGTTATTAGCAAGATTCTATTATAAATAAGCATGTTATGAGCATGATTGTAGTATGAATTAGCATGTTACTAGAATGATTCTAGTATGAATTAGCATGTCACATAGCATGATTAGGTGGTTGCTAGGGTATTCTGAGTGGTTACTAAGTCGTTGCTAGGCAGTTGCTGGGGTGTCCTGAGTGGTTGCTAGGTGGTTGCTAAGGTGTTGCTAGGCGGTTGCTAGGGTGTTCTGAGTGGTTGCTAGGTGGTTGCTAAGGTGTTGCTAGGTGGTTGCTAAGGTGTCCTAAGTGGTTGCTAGGTAGTTGCTAGGGTATTCTGAGTGGTTGCTAAGGCGTTGCTAGGGGGTTGCTAGGGTGTCCTGAGTGGTTGCTAGGTGGTTGCTAAGGCATCGCTAGGTGGTTGCTAGGGTGTCCTGAGTGGTTGCTAGGTGGTTGCTAAGGCGTTGCTAGGCAGTTGCTAGGGTGTTCTGAGTGGTTGCTAGGTGGTTGCTAAGGTGTTGCTAGGTGGTTGCTAAGGTGTCCCAAGTCGTTGCTAGGTGGTTGCTAAGGTGTTGCTAGGTGGTTGCTAAGGTATTCTAATTGGTTGCTAAGGCGTTGCTAGGCGGTTGCTAGGGTGTCCTGAGTGGTCGCTAGGCCCTTACTAAGGCATTACTAGGCCGTTGCTAGGCGGTTGCTAGGGTAATTTGGGTGGTTGCTAGGCAGTTGCTAGGGTACCCTGGGTGGTTACTAGGCAAGCCTCACATACATGCTTGATAAAACATTTAAACTAAGTAAGCATGTCTAGCAAGTTACAGTACTTGGCTAGTCAATATTAGCATGTAGCTAATCACTGCTAGCATGTGTAGCATATAGGAAGTTCCGTTTGCTTGCATGAGTCAAACGAGCCAATCTCCAAGTCTCTACGATGTTCGGATGCTGAGATATGGCTGTTGATGAATGGTTGCTAGGGTACTTTGTTTTGTTGCTATGGGCGAGGTTACAAAGTGCACTTGAATGTGGTTGGCTGTCTAAGTCAAATGAACCAACCCCCATGTCTCTATGACACTGCTATGCAAAGATATGCATCTTGGCCTATTTTAATGGAAGTCTATGGAATCAATTTGGGGGCGTGGCTTGTGAGCTTCATTATCATATTGAGATGCTCATTGGTTGTCTGAGTCAGATGAACCATCCCCCAAGTCAATAGGACAATGCTAAGCAACGATATGCATGTAGGCCAGTTATTAACATCAGACTAGTATGAATTAGCATGTTACTAGCATGATTCTAGTACAAATTAGCATGTCATTAGCATGTTTCCAGTATGAGTTAGCATGTCATTAGCATGATTAGCATATGAGTAGCATGTTGCTAGCATGATTGGCATGTCATTAGCATGTTAGAATTATAAGCATTTGATAGCACAGCTAATTACTGTCTATAGGACAGTTGCTAGGGTGCAGTATGTGGTAGTTAGGGGTGTGGCTAGAAAGTTAAAAGGCCATCAGTGATTGGCTGCTGGCTAGACTGAGTTAAATGAGCTCAGCCATTAGTCTCTATGACAGTCTGATGCTGAGTTATGAGCTCACAAAGTTTGATCCCATGTAAAGTCAATGAGAGTCTTTTGTAATAGAAGTCTACGGGACAGTTGCTAGGGTGCAGTATGTGGTAGTTAGGGGTGTGGCTAGAAAGTTAAAACCTCATCAGTTATTGGCAGATTGGTAGTCGGAGTTAAATGAGCTCAGCCATAAGTCTGTAGGACAGTCTGATTCAGAGTTATGAGCTCACAAAGTTTGATCCCATGTTAAGTCAATGAGAGTCTTTTGTAATGGAAGTCTACGGGACAGTTGCTAGGGTGCAGTATGTGGTAGTTAGGGGTGTGGCTAGAAAGTTAAAAGCTCATCAGTTATTGGCAGATTGGTAGTCAGAGTTAAATGAGCTCAGCCATTAGTCTGTAGGATAGTCTGTTTCAGAGTTATTAGCTCACAAAGTTTGATCCCATGTAAAGTCAATGAGAGTCTTTGTAATGGAAGTCTATGGGACAGTTGCTAGGGTGCAGTATGTGGTAGTTTGGGGTGTGGCTAGAAAGTTAAAAGCTCATCAGTTATTGGCAGTTTGGTATTCGGAGTTAAATGAGCTCAGCCATTAGTCTGTAGGATAGTCTGATTCATAGTTATGAGCTCACAAAGTTTGATCCCATGTTAAGTCAATGAGAGTCTATTGAATGGAAGTCTATGGGACAGTTACTAGGGTCCAAAAGTGGTTGCTAGGGCGTGGCTAGAAAGTTTAAAGGTGATCAGTCATTGGCAGTTTGATAGTCTGAGTTAAATGAGCCCAGTTAGAAGTCTGTGCAACAGTCTGACGCAGAGTTATAAGGGCACAAAGTTTGATCCAATGTTAAGTCTATGGGATTTTTCCGACAGTCCCGGGACGTTTTTCGGAAAACCGAAAGTCGGATCAGTCGGAAAAGATATAGCATAAAGAGTCAGACCAGTTTGGAGGTCTGGTGTGAGTTTGGTGGTAATAGTTTGAAAGTTCAAGGAGCAGATAGATTTTGAATTTTAGTCTCAGAAGAAGAATAAATAAAAACTAGACAGTAAAGTTCGTCGAGACAAACTTTGAGGCTGGCTTGACAAAGCCTGTTGGTAATAGTTTATTTAGTTTAAAAACAGTTTAAAAAAGTATAAGTAGCATGTTATTAGCATGATTCTAGCATATATTAGCATGTTATTAGCATGAATTAGCATCTTATTAGTACGATTCTAGCACGGATTAGCATGAATTAGCATGATTCTAGCACGATTTAGCATGTTACTAGCATAATTCTAGCATGTATTAGTGTGTTATTAGCATGATTGTAGTAAAATCAGCATGAATTAGCATGTTGTTAGCATGTTTCTAGCATGAATTAGCATGTTACTAGCATGATTCTAGCATGAATTAGCATGATTCTAACATGGATTAGCATGTTATTAGCATGAGTGTAGTACAAATTAGCATGTTATTAGCATGATTCTAGTATGAATTAGCATGTTATTAGCATGATTCTAGCATGAATTAGCATGCTACTAGTATGATTCTAGCATGAATTAGCATGTTACTAGTATGATTCTAGCATGAATTAGCATGTTACTGGCATGATTCTAGCATGCATTAGCATGTTACTAGCATGATTCTAGTATGAATTAGCCTGTTTCTAGCATGATTCTAGTATGAATTAGCATGATTCTAGCGTGAATTAGCATGTTATTAGCATGATTGTAGTATGAATTAGCATGTTACTAGCATGACTCTAGCATGAATTAGCATGTTATTAGCATGATAATAGTATGAATTAGCATGTTATTAGCATGATTCTAGCGTGAATTAGCATGTCATTAGCAAGATTCTAGCATGCATTAGCATGTTGCTAGCATGATTCTAGTGTGAATTACCATGTTACTAGCATGATTCTAGTATAAATTAGCATGTTACTATCATGATTCTAGCATGAATTAGCATGCTACTAGCATGATTCTAGCATGAATTAGCATGTTACTAGCATGATTCTAGCATGAATTAGCATGTTATTAGCAAGATTCTATTATAAATTAGCATGTTATGAGCATGATTGTAGTATGAATTAGCATGTTACTAGCATGATTCTAGTATGAATTAGCATGTCACATAGCATGCTTAGGTGGTTGCTAGGGTATTCTGAGTGGTTGCTAAGTGGTTGCTAGGCAGTTGCTAGGGTGTCCTGAGTGGTTGCTAGGTGGTTGCTAGGGTGTTCTGAGTGGTTGCTAGGTGGTTGCTAAGGTGTCCTAAGTGGTTGCTAGGTAGTTGCCAGGGTATTCTGAGTGGTTGCTAAGGTGTTGCTAGGGGGTTGCTAGGGTGTCCTGAGTGGTTGCTAGGTGGTTGCTAAGGCATCGCTAGGCGGTTGCTAGGGTGTCCTGAGTGGTTGCTAGGTGGTTGCTAAGGCGTTGCTAGGCAGTTGCTAGGGTGTTCTGAGTGGTTGCTAGGTGGTTTCTAAGGTGTTGCTAGGCGGTTGCTAAGGTGTCCCAAGTGGTTGCTAGGTGGTTGCTAAGGTGTTGCTAGGTGGTTGCTAGGGTATTCTAATTGGTTGCTAAGGCGTTGCTAGGCGGTTGCTAGGGTGTCCTAAGTGGTCGCTAGGCCCTTACTAAGGCATTACTAGGCCGTTGCTAGGCGGTTGCTAGGGTAATTTGGGTGATTGCTAGGCAGTTGCTAGGGTACCCTGGGTGGTTACTAGGCAAGCCTCACATACATGCTTGATAAAACATTTAAACTAAGTAAGCATGTCTAGCAAGTTACACTACTTGGCTAGTCAATATTAGCATGTAGCTAATCACTGCTAGCATGTGTAGCATATAGGAAGTTCCGTTTGCTAGCATGAGTCAAACGAGCCAATCTCCAAGTCTCTACGATGTTCGGATGCTGAGATATAGCTGTTGATGAATGGTTGCTAGGGTACTTTGTTTTGTTGCTATGGGCGTGGTTACAGAGTGCACTTGAATGTGGTTGGCTGTCTAAGTCAAATGAACCAACCCCCATGTCTCTATGACACTGCTATGCAAAGATATGCATCTTGGCCTATTTTAATGGAAGTCTATGGAATCAATTTGGGGGCGTGGCTTGTGAGCTTCATTATCATATTGAGATGCTCATTGGTTGTCTGAGTCAGATGAGCCATCTCCCAAGTCAATAGGACAATGCTAAGCAAAGATATGCATGTAGGCCAGTTATTAACATCAGTCTAGTATGAGTTAGCATGTTACTAGCATGATTCTAGTACAAATTAGCATGTCATTAGCATGTTTCCAGTATGAGTTAGCATGTCATTAGCATGATTAGCATATGAGTAGCATGTTGCTAGCATGATTGGCATGTCATTAGCATGTTAGAATTATAAGCATTTGATAGCACAGCTAATTACTGTCTATAGGACAGTTGCTAGGGTGCAGTATGTGGTAGTTAGGGGTGTGGCTAGAAAGTTAAAAGGCCATCAGTGATTGGCTGCTGGCTAGACTGAGTTAAATGAGCTCAGCCATTAGTCTCTATGACAGTCTGATGCAGAGTTATGAGCTCACAAAGTTTGATCCCATGTAAAGTCAATGAGAGTCTTTTGTAATAGAAGTCTACGGGACAGTTGCTAGGGTGCAGTATGTGGTAGTTAGGGGTGTGGCTAGAAAGTTAAAGGCTCATCAGTTATTGGCAGATTGGTAGTCGGAGTTAAATGAGCTCAGCCATAAGTCTGTAGGATAGTGTGTTTCAGAGTTATGAGCTCACAAAGTTTGATCCCATGTAAAGTCAATGAGAGTCTTTGTAATGGAAGTCTATGGGACAGTTGCTAGGGTGCAGTATGTGGTATTTAGGGGTGTGGCTAGAAAGTTAAAAGCTCATCAGTTATTGGCAGTTTGGTATTCAGAGTTAAATGAGCTCAGCCATTAGTCTGTAGGACAGTCTGATTCAGAGTTATGAGCTCACAAAGTTTGATCCCATGTTTAGTCAATGAGAGTCTATTGAATGGAAGTCTATGGGACAGTTACTAGGGTCCAAAAGTGGTTGCTAGGGCGTGGCTAGAAAGTTTAAAGGTGATCAGTCATTGGCAGTTTGGTAGTCTGAGTTAAATGAGCCCAGTTAGAAGTCTGTGCAACAGTCTGACGCAGAGTTACGAGGTCACAAAGTTTGATCCAATGTTAAGTCTATGGGATTTTTCCGACAGTCCCGGGACGTTTTTCGGAAAACCGAAAGTCGGATCAGTCGGAAAAGATATAGCATAAAGAGTCAGACCAGTTTGGAGGTCTGGTGTGAGTTTGGTGGTAATAGTTTGAAAGTTCAAGGAGCAGATAGATTTTGAATTTTAGTCTCAGAAGAAGAATAATAAATAAAAATAATAATAATAAGTTTAAATAGCATAACAGTAGGTTGGCTTTGACAAGCCAGCCTAATAATAACTAGACAGTAAAGTTCGTCGAGACAAACTTTGAGGCTGGCTTGACAAAGCCTGTTGGTAATAGTTTATTTAGTTTAAAAATAGTTTGAAAAAGTATAAGTAGCATGTTATTAGCATGATTCTAGCATGAATTAGCATGATTCTAGCATGTATTAGCATGTTATTAGCATGAGTGTAGTACAAATTAGCATGTTATTAGCATGATTCTAGTATGAAATAGCATGTTATTAGCATGATTCTAGCATGAATAAGCATGTTACTAGCATGATTCTAGAATAAATTAGCATGTCACTAGCATGATTCTAGTATGAATTAGCATGCTACTAGCATGATTCTAGCATGAATTAGCATGTTACTAGTATGATTCTAGCATGAATTAGCATGTTACTAGCATGATTCTAGCATGCATTAGCATGTTACTAGCATGATTCTAGTATGAATTAGCCTGTTACTAGAATGATTCTAGTATGAATTAGCATGTTATTAGCATGATTCTAGCATGAATTAGCATGTTATTAGCATGATTATAGTATGAATTAACATGTTACTAGCATGATTCTAGCGTGAATTAGCATGTTATTAGCATGATTCTAGCATGCATTAGCATGTTACTAGCATGATTCTAGTATGAATTAGCATGTTACTAGCATGATTCTAGTAAAATTTAGCATGTTACTAGCATGATTCTAGCTTGAATTAACATGTTACTAGCATGATTCTACCATGAATTAGCATGTTATTAGCAAGATTCTATTATAAATTAGCATGTTATGAGCATGATTGTAGTATGAATTAGCATGTTACTAGAATGATTCTAGTATGAATTAGCATGTCACATAGCATGATTAGGTGGTTGCTAGGGTATTCTGAGTGGTTACTAAGTCGTTGCTAGGCAGTTGCTGGGGTGTCCTGAGTGGTTGCTAGGTGGTTGCTAAAGTGTTGCTAGGCGGTTGCTAGGGTGTTCTGAGTGGTTGCTAGGTGGTTGCTAAGGTGTTGCTAGGTGGTTGCTAAGGTGTCCTAAGTGGTTGCTAGGTAGTTGCTAGGGTATTCTGAGTGGTTGCTAAGGCGTTGCTAGGGGGTTGCTAGGGTGTCCTGAGTGGTTGCTAGGTGGTTGCTAAGGCATCGCTAGGTGGTTGCTAGGGTGTCCTGAGTGGTTGCTAGGTGGTTGCTAAGGCGTTGCTAGGCAGTTGCTAGGGTGTTCTGAGTGGTTGCTAGGTGGTTGCTAAGGTGTCCCAAGTGGTTGCTAGGTGGTTGCTAAGGTGTTGCTAGGTGGTTGCTAAGGTATTCTAATTGGTTGCTAAGGCGTTGCTAGGCGGTTGCTAGGGTGTCCTGAGTGGTCGCTAGGCCCTTACTAAGGCATTACTAGGCCGTTGCTAGGCGGTTGCTAGGGTAATTTGGGTGGTTGCTAGGCAGTTGCTAGGGTACCCTGGGTGGTTACTAGGCAAGCCTCACATACATGCTTGATAAAACATTTAAACTAAGTAAGCATGTCTAGCAAGTTACAGTACTTGGCTAGTCAATATTAGCATGTAGCTAATCACTGCTAGCATGTGTAGCATATAGGAAGTTCTGTTTGCTAGCATGAGTCAAACGAGCCAATCTCCAAGTCTCTACGATGTTCGGATGCTGAGATATAGCTGTTGATGAATGGTTGCTAGGGTACTTTGTTTTGTTGCTATGGGCGAGGTTACAAAGTGCACTTGAATGTGGTTGGCTGTCTAAGTCAAATGAACCAACCCCCATGTCTCTATGACACTGCTATGCAAAGATATGCATCTTGGCCTATTTTAATGGAAGTCTATGGAATCAATTTGGGGGCGTGGCTTGTGAGCTTCATTATCATATTGAGATGCTCATTGGTTGTCTGAGTCAGATGAACCATCCCCCAAGTCAATAGGACAATGCTAAGCAAAGATATGCATGTAGGCCAGTTATTAACATGAGTCTAGTATGAATTAGCATGTTACTAGCATGATTCTAGTACAAATTAGCATGTCATTAGCATGTTTCCAGTATGAGTTAGCATGTCATTAGCATGATTAGCATATGAGTAGCATGTTGCTAGCATGATTGGCATGTCATTAGCATGTTAGAATTATAAGCATTTGATAGCACAGCTAATTACTGTCTATAGGACAGTTGCTAGGGTGCAGTATGTGGTAGTTAGGGGTGTGGCTAGAAAGTTAAAAGGCCATCAGTGATTGGCTGCTGGCTAGACTGAGTTAAATGAGCTCAGCCATTAGTCTCTATGACAGTCTGATGCTGAGTTATGAGCTCACAAAGTTTGATCCCATGTAAAGTCAATGAGAGTCTTTTGTAATAGAAGTCTACGGGACAGTTGCTAGGGTGCAGTATGTGGTAGTTAGGGGTGTGGCTAGAAAGTTAAAACCTCATCAGTTATTGGCAGATTGGTAGTCGGAGTTAAATGAGCTCAGCCATAAGTCTGTAGGACAGTCTGATGCAGAGTTATGAGCTCACAAAGTTTGATCCCATGTTAAGTCAATGAGAGTCTTTTGTAATGGAAGTCTACGGGACAGTTGCTAGGGTGCAGTATGTGGTAGTTAGGGGTGTGGCTACAAAGTTAAAAGCTCATCAGTTATTGGCAGATTGGTATTCGGAGTTAAATGAGCTCAGCCATTAGTCTGTAGGATAGTCTGTTTCAGAGTTATTAGCTCACAAAGTTTGATCCCATGTAAAGTCAATGAGAGTCTTTGTAATGGAAGTCTATGGGACAGTTGCTAGGGTGCAGTATGTGGTAGTTTGGGGTGTGGCTAGAAAGTTAAAAGCTCATCAGTTATTGGCAGTTTGGTATTCGGAGTTAAATGAGCTCAGCCATTAGTCTGTAGGATAGTCTGATTCATAGTTATGAGCTCACAAAGTTTGATCCCATGTTAAGTCAATGAGAGTCTATTGAATGGAAGTCTATGGGACAGTTACTAGGGTCCAAAAGTGGTTGCTAGGGCGTGGCTAGAAAGTTTAAAGGTGATCAGTCATTGGCAGTTTGATAGTCTGAGTTAAATGAGCCCAGTTAGAAGTCTGTGCAACAGTCTGACGCAGAGTTATAAGGGCACAAAGTTTGATCCAATGTTAAGTCTATGGGATTTTTCCGACAGTCCCGGGACGTTTTTCGGAAAACCGAAAGTCGGATCAGTCGGAAAAGATATAGCATAAAGAGTCAGACCAGTTTGGAGGTCTGGTGTGAGTTTGGTGGTAATAGTTTGAAAGTTCAAGGAGCAGATAGATTTTGAATTTTAGTCTCAGAAGAAGAATAAATAAAAATAATAATAAGTTTAAATAGGATAACAGTAGGTTGGCTTTGACAAGCCAGCCTAATAATAAGTTTAAATAGGATAACAGTAGGTTGGCTTTGACAAGCCAGCCTAATAATAAGTTTAAATAGCATTTCAGTAGTCTGGCTTTGACAAGCCAGCCTAATAATAATAATAAGTTTAATAGGATAACAGTAGTCTGGCTTGCTACACAAGCCAGCCTAATAAAACAGATAGAAAGAAACCAGTCAGTGGTAAGGAATAACAACAATGCTTAGTAATGTATGCTAGTAATAATGACAGTAAAAGAAAGGCCAACCGTAATAATAACGGACAACAACAATAATAATAAATCATAAATACACCAACTACTACTACAGAAAGTTACTAATATCACAACAACTACTACTGCTACTACAGCCACAACCACAACTACTACAATGTCTACTAATACTGACACTACTACAAAAATGACTACTACTACCGATACTACTACAGCGTCTGCTACAACTAATACTACTACAACCATGTCTACTACTACTACTACTACTACTATAACCGCAATCACTGCTACTACAAAATCTACATCGACAATCTACTACTGATACTACTACACCAGGGGTGGCCAACCCTGTTCCTGGAGAGCCACCTTCCTGCAGACTTCAGTTGCAACCCATATCAAACACACCTGCCTGTAATTATCACAAGGTGTTCAGGTCCTAATTAATTGGTTCAGGTGTGTTTGATATGGGAAATCTGCAGGAAGGTAGATCTCCAGGAACAGGGTTGGCCACCCCTGTACTACACCAACAACGACTACTACTACTACTACTACTACTACTACTACTACTACTACTACAACAACACCTTTACTACTGATACCACTATACCAACGACATCAACTACAACAGGAACTACTACAACTACTTCAATAATCACAAGTGCATTCGATACTACTACAGTGACTACTACTACTACTACAACAACAACTACAGCAACCTTAATAATGACAATGGTATAAATACAGTATATAAATATAAT
Source organism: Danio rerio (assembly GCF_052040795.2). Classification (NCBI taxonomy): domain Eukaryota; kingdom Metazoa; phylum Chordata; class Actinopteri; order Cypriniformes; family Danionidae; genus Danio; species Danio rerio. Next base: position 8,689,222 of record NC_141031.1, read on the forward strand.
AAAGATAATGAGGAGATAACAGGAGGACAAGTCAAAACAATAATAATAATAATGATAACAAAAGTAAAAGTAATACCAATAATGATAAAGGGAGGTTGGGAAATCAGGGAGACAAATAATAATAATAATAATAGTAGTAGTAGTAGTAGTAAGTAGAAGAGGAAACAGAGGAAAAGAAGAGAAAAATACATAAATAAAATAAAAAAAAAAGGTTTCCAGCTGTCTTAAAATTATCTTCAGTGTTCAACAGAAGAAAAAAAGTCAATGAGGTTTCAAACAAGTAAAGGGTGAGTAAAATAGTGACACTATATTTAGTTTATGGCTGAACTGTTCCTTTAAGTCCTTTCCCCGAAATCGTCATGCAACAACAGTGTATCCTATGGCGCACAAGTGCTCAAGTTGAAAAAGATCACCTTCATGCTTTTCATGCGTCTGTACACAACATCTAAAAGTTTCAGCCGATCTCCGCAGCGCCTCCAGAAGACCTGCAGAGGAGCCATCGTGCAGTCAAAATGGCGAGTCAAATGGATTTGTTGATTAGGCATTTGAAAGTGGCACAGATGAGGGCGGCGATAATTGCAAGGGAAGATCAAAGCGAGCGTGGTGAGCTCAGAGACGTTAAGCCTCATGCTGGATTTATCTTTCAGATGCCAGAGCAGAACAGCCCTCTCTAAAGCCCGGGCATATTTTTAGTAAGAAAGCACTTCCTCTGAACCGCTGCTGACTGTTAGGGCTCAAAGACATCTTCCCGAGTCTTCTGATGCGAAGATAATGCTGAAATTATCGGTGGCTTTGTTCTATCATGCAGGCAAAAGACACACAAAGTTTATTCTCAAATATGTGTATGGTTTACAAAAAGGTCAGTTTAGATTTAGCGCATTAGCTTATATGATCTTAATGTTTGTGACAGTATTTTTTTTTTGTTACAATGCTGATCATTTTTAGCTTGTTAGCTAAGGTCTGTTAAAAAATATGAAACGATTTTAAGCCTCATAATATATTCGGTTGTGTTTGACATGGAAGTAATGCGTGCAAATTGCTTAAAAGAAAGTGCTTGAACTTTGAAAGGTATTATTTATTATTTTTAAATGTATTTTATTTTTACTTTTTAAAGATATTTTAGATTAGATTATTTGGAAGTTTAAGCGTGAAAAATAGTTATTTTTAAACTTTTTATAAAAGTATGTCAGTGACAAAAACACAAGAAAAACAAACAAGATTAACCCTTACAACATGAAAATTAAAACTGCAAGCAGTGGTAAAAAGGACATCGCACCCAGGATGACTGATCATAATGGACAATAGTAATTCAGGCTGATAAATATAAAAAATAGCATACAGTGGATGCTTTTCCAGACACAACCCAGTACAGGGAAACACCCACACACACTCATTCACATTCACACTCATACACTTGCCAATTTCACTTATCAGACCCCCCAGTTTTTCACGAATTTGCAATCGCTAAATCCAACGCAAAATCAAAGTCGTAAATAATTGTGATCCTGCAAAATTCTTAGTTTAAACGTATTGCAAAAATGTGCGTAATCTTATAAAACTTTAAATTCCAAACCATATAATCAAATCAGATTATTTTCAGTTTGCAATTAATTGTTTTGCATGACTTATAGATGTTGCATACGCAGCACATGTGATGTATTTGAGTCTCACTCGAAAAATGACATCCCACCTACACCCTCACAATCATATTACATGAATATTGGGGGGGGGGGGGTTGGGGGTGGTAAGCAGACATAGATGAAGTGCAAGTGATTTACATGTTAAGTTAATGCTAAGATGCATATTATCTTGTGGCGCAAATTGGACATTTTGTGTGTTTGACTAACCCTAACGCTTCAGACTGAAAAAGAAAGTGGGAGCAAACATCTAACAAATGGAGCAATGGAACAGACAGAAAAGCAAGCAGCTTAATGATAGAGACTGGTTCATAGGTGATGGCCGCTGGATGTGACTGAATTAAAGGACATTATTTTGCTTAACATGTATGACTGATAGTTAGATAAAGATACATTTTAGATAGAGATAAATGATTTCGATTTACTCTTTACCTCCAGTTCACGAGAGAAAACACTTCCCTGACATTGACAAATTTTATGGCAATCTGTGTTTTAGGTTTATTATGGTAGGGAAAGCCCTAACGCATGTCCTACTGTATTGGTGAGTTACATGTCAGATGTTCCAGGGAGCGAAATAGAAAAATAAGATTGTGGATCAAAATAAGTGTTATATAATTTGGCTAAATTCCTACTGTTTCAGATCTGGTCCTGACAATAGACCAAAATAAACTTTTTCTTATGATGTGACATTGTCATTGTGTCAAATTGCACACCTAAAATGTATGATATATATATATATTCTTTTTTTATTACAAATTGTCTGCAAACTTTTGGGAATTACCACCAAAATCATATCTGACTCATAGGGCATGTCTTTGAACTGTGGGGGAAACCCATGGACTGATAACCGCTGAGCCACCATAGCTGCCCAATTTATTTATTTATTTATTTGTTTGTTTGTTTGTTGTTTTTTATCTATTTATCTATCTATTTATTTATTTTTACTTTTTTAAAATATTTTGGATTAAGTTATTTGGAAAATATTTAAGTGTCAAAAATTATTGTTTTTTATTATTTCTAAAATGATGTAAAAAAGTAAAACGTGAAGAGTTTAAGTGAAAAAGTATAGACAAAGTATGAGAATACTGAAAAGAAAATAGTGAAAAGAAAGAGAAAAGAAGGTAATTAACCATTACAAAACAACACTAAGACATAACAAAAAACTTTTAAAAATAAAATATAACAAAAAAAAAATCTTTATTGTAGTTTATTGTAACAAAAAGCAATAGTTCATCAAATCTAAATCTAAATATTTAGGTTTTCAAAATTATTATCTTTACAGAGTTATTATAATAAGTTTAAAATAATTAAAATTCCATCCATTTTATTTATTTCAATTCTTTGGTGCGAATTGTTTGTGATTTTAAATATGCTTTTAAATTATGTTAACAGCTTTTTTCCAAATATTCTCTAAAATGAAATTATAAATTAAATATTTGGACAAATACATGTTTTTAAATGTTTATTTTTTTATTATTATTATTATTATTGCTATTATTAATATTTTTTATTGCCATCACATGCGTCCATAGTCCTACATTTCTGGAGATCGCGAATAAAAATAAACGCTGGTGCAGTAGAACATCATTCCTTTCAGTGCTAGCGGCTGACTGCTTACATTAATATTGATGGCTTTATCACTGTTACCAGTTTGCCCAATGGCTCACAGTGTAATGTCGGTAGGTTTGTGACGTAGCGCAGAAATGTAAGACAAAAAAGGCCAAAAGTAAAAAAAAAAAAAAAAAAAAAAAAAAGTAAATAACCGGGTGAAAGTGTGGTAAAATGTGGTAAACAGGTTGTCGCGAGAGCTTTTCTTTTTCTGGATTGCTTTCAAGAATACTGGCACTCTTCAGAAATGTAGGGCTGTTTTCAGAATGAGCCTGGGTTGTTTATTGCACATTTATAAGATTTTAGGCAATTTTAAAATGTGATAGATTAAGATCGAAAGGTCTTTTTCAAGTCAGATTCTGTTGATATATATATATATATATATATATATATACACACACACACACACACACACACACACACACACCTTTAAGAGCCGTCTGAAATTGTCATGCAAGTTGAGGATTTTTATCAGGCTGTTGTGTGTAGTTTCAGTAATAATTACTCTAAATGCACAGAGTATGTTGTTTACATTGCCTTTAAAATGAAAATAACTACACATACACTTGGCACTCGGAGGTTTTTGCATCTGAACTCTACATTTGAAATCAAATATTTGATTTGGGACCATTTTATGTCCTTTACATGTTTGTAAAGTTCATTTAAAAGTCGTATACTAGATGGGAGGTATACTTTATAGGCAACATTACACACAGCCAAATAATAAATCAGATGTAGACTCAATGATAAGTTTTTCTTTTTTGAAAAGCACCAGCCGTTCCTACTAAAAGATGCACAGAGGTAAATCAGCTAGTGTTATGGCAATATGGATAAATGTTTAGATAACGCTGAGCCTTTAATTGCAGCGCTGAAATAAGTGATGTAGGATTTAGTCACTTTGTAAATACTTATGTGTGATTGCGGAATATTGAAACCTCTCCAGATAAATCAACAGATGAATGCAAATGATACAGATTTTCCCTCTCTTTCTCTCAATCTGCGTCTTTTTTCTTCTATTCGCCATCTTTCCTTTAGGCCTTGCTGAATATAAACTAAAAATTCACAATGTTGGCATTGAAAACCCAGGCCATTTTTAACTAAAACGAGAGCTTTATTTACATTTTGAACCCGGGGAATAAATACATTGCAATTGCAGTGCCGATGTTCATATGTGTCCCTGTATTGTGAATATTCATCAAAAACATAATCAGTGATCAGGCTCTTTTAAAACTACACAGGGGGCACAACCTGCACAAAGTATCTCTTGTAATTACATTGTGGTTTAATGAATGATGTTATGGAAACAAATGTATAATTAATGGGTTATCACATGGTTAAACTCTCACCTTGTGATTAATATATAATTACAAAGAAGTCGGCACACTGTGATTTGGTCTCAGGAAGCAGAGAATAGCTGATTCAGTGCTCTTGTTTTCCTGTTGAACTCAGGGGACGGAAGCGTATTAAGGAGTCTGAGCAAAATATTGCATTTCCTTCTAGAATCCTCTAAAGTAAAGAGAACAGCTCATTACCTGTATCAAGATTGGATTAAAATACTTCTCTGTGAAATTTACCAGCTAATTTACATTTAAATGGTGATCCATGTTCGCGTTGTATTTAGATCAATGATTAGTAAATCAATGGCATTACAAAGCCTTAAAACATTCTTATTTTGAAATGTTGAAATTAAGATATGAAATAACATTATCATGATAAATAGTAAACATTTTACATACCAAGGCTATGTTTACAAACAATGATACACTAAGAACAGGGGTCTGTTCTTCGTACCTCGCTTAAATGATCTAAGATGATTTGGCAGATCCTGGATCTGTTCATCTTGATGACTGACCTCTGGCTAATTTGGTTCTTCAAACAAGTTTGCGAATCAGATTAGAATGTCTGGATAAACTGATCTGAGATCGCTCCGTGTGTTGTGAAGGACTGATCTATCGATCCTCGAAATCATGATCAGCAATGCAACGATTGGCTGACGGCACAGCAGCGTAATGAAATCATCTGATTAATATTTAATTATCCATGCGAGCAATATTACATCAAATTAGCAGTAAACGGTTTGTTAAATATGACACGCAATAACTTTCAACATTTGTTATGAGCTGCAGGCTTTACACTATCATGTGTCAAGTGTATTCATCATGTATTTCAATGCATATTAATGTATTTAGTTCTACATTTAGAAAAGATTTTCTTTATTATAGTAGCCGTGTTTTTTAATCGGTGTAAAGAATAACTGGTTGTTTACAAAAGCATTTTGATATTGGAAAAGGCGTCTGCAACTATTGTGAAGCATCAAATCACTGGCATATTAACTATCAAAACATGTTTATGTCAGCATAAATGTATTGCTTTTTTTTAAAAAGTCACATATTGTGCATTTTTTTCTATTATACACAATTTGTATTAAAGCGATCTAAAAAGTTTTCTTTGCACCACCAGGTGGCAGTCTTTGTACTTTCATTTCGAGGGTGTAGATTGCATAAGTTTTATTAATATGTATAACTTTATTTATTTTATTAATAACCATAACTTTATATAGTTAAAATGGTAAAAAATATTTACCATTTTCCCAGGTGTAACTACTACTGTAAGAAAATATCAGAATTCAGAACATACTTTCTGTATTATCTTTGCTTGAACAGACCCGATCTAATCCTGTTTATATGAATTGAACCTGCTCCCAATCAGGTTTGACCTAGCAGAACTGTTGCTATGACAACAACTCTCGGATCAGCTTTGAAGAACAAAATGATCCTGGATCGTGTCAGATCGTCAATATCCAAATCCAGCTAACTGAGTAATCCACGTACGAAGAATGTTTCAGAAAGGAGGTTAAGTGAAAACTCAGAGTATTTTCACCCTTACATGAGAGAAACTCTAGGTTTTCCGTTTCAAAATGGCAGGTTAGTTAAACTTGAGAAAGCAGGGAAAGTCAAGCCTGTTTCTAAAAGAGAGGTAACTTTAACTCAGAGTCCTTTACTGTGGTAACTTACTCTGTGAACCTAACCTGGTCGGGAGCAGGTTTTATGCTCTAAACTGGGAGTTTCTGTCGGTCTCCTCCCCTTTTTTAAAGTCGAAGCGTATTTCTAGTGGTATGTTCTTCGGCCTAAGCCTTACGTTTCCACTCACCTATTTTAATGCTCATTTTGGATAAGCACATAAAAACGATTTATGGAAACGTCATGATGCACATAACTTTTGAAAATATGCATAATAAAACACGCGCATAACTGAGAAGGATAAACTTTTATACGATAGAACAGATGCGCCTAAGCTATGATGAAAACACTTTTTCTGAACAAATTACAGTATGTGCATTAAAAAAAGGGTTTGTCTTGTGCCTAAACCATTCAGAAACTGAATACTGTATATGCCACCTTAGGTTTGCGGTCACCTGTTTGTCTTGTTCGTATTAGAGATCAGCGCGGGACGCTCTCTCTCATTAACACGCATGCACGCACGGAAGAAAGACAGCACCAAGCGGCGCACAGCATCACCTCTCTCTCTCATTCACACACATACATAGAGAGAGAGCACCAAGCGACACAAATGAAATCATGCTCTCTCTCATTCACACACACACACACACACACACACACACACACATAAACAGCATCTACTCGGATGCACCCGTGCTCGCTCGCTCGGGAGCGATATTGTTACACCGAACGCCCGCTCCCTTACAAATTACACCAGAGTTACCGACAGCTCCCGCACTTTATTCGGAAATTTACAGCGGGAATGCAGACCTCTAGTTCGTATTTACCACGTCTCCCTTCTTGTTCAGTCGAAACCGGAAATACCAAACTGCAGGTCACTTGGTGAGCGACTCGCCATCTTATCTTACCTTATCTATCTCTTTCTCTCTCTCTCTCTCTCCCACACTGTCCCGTGATGACAATCATGCATACCCATTTGTAGGCATTAAATAATATTTATCATTTAATACTTGTCTCCTATATAAGTCCATTGTTTTTTATGATGGTATAACAGTATTGAAACTGACACAATATTTTTAGATCCCGCGGTATACCATATTACCGCCCAAGCCTATATATATATATATATAAATATATATATATATATATATATATATATATATATATATATATATAGAGAGAGAGAGAGAGAGAGAGAGAGAGAGAGAGAGAGAGAGAGAGAGAGAGAGATGAAGTCAGAATTATTAGTCCCCTTTTGATTTATTTATTTTTTTCTAAACGATGTTTAAGAGAGCAAGGAAATTTTCACAGTATGTCTGATAATATTTTATCTTCTGGAAAAAGTCTTATTTGTTTTTTTTGCCCAGAATAAAAGCAGCTTTAAATTTTTTAAAAACTATTTTAGGGACTAAATTATTAGCCCCTTTTAAGCAATTTTTTTTTAAAAGAACATTTTTGAACCACATCTTACAGATTATAACGGCTTTAACACACCTTTCAAAATTGTGTGTCGCAAAAACACTCTGCAATCCACTCAAAACACTACTGAAAGCCATTTTCAGATCGCAAATTACTGGTTGTAAACACTGGAGGCGGAACTTCTAAATATTCTACCAGAAGACGCTGGTCACTATGGCGCCCTCTATGGAACAGCCCAGAAAAAGGTCTAGAAATCGCAAAAATGCAGACTTTCTCGGAAATGTCTCCCATTCAGTTTTTTACCTCCTGCCCTCCATCTGAATTTTGCGTATCACCAGAATCACATAATTGAAAACAACCTACACTAAAATCAAAAATTTCAAATACTACTTCAAGGTCTTCGATCTTCGATTCAACAACTGAACTGACTGTAATTTGAAAAAAAAGTGATCTACTTTTATCCAATCAGATTGTCAAGTATTCTATTTTTCAAGGTAGAGATTATAGACTTCATAGACATGACAATACTCATCCACACTCATTGGAAGAAAACTCTCAGTTGAATCTGAAACTGACTCTCAACACAATAGCAATTTAATCCATACTGCATTATCTGAGTTTCTCCTATCAGACAAAAAGCTTCATACTTTCACATCTCATTTGAAGATGCAACAAAATAGTAAATTCTTGTGCTTCTTCTACTCATCTCGAGTCAAACCAATCTAAAAAAAACTGCTCTTCCAACAGCAGACAGACCACATGACCAGTTTCCCCTTATCCTCCACGAGAGGCTTTATCAGGCTCATGTCATGAGGGATTTTTCCCAGTAATAACTATGGTTAGAGAGTGAACCGCTGAGATGTGTACTTAGTAGACACTTTTCTCTTTCTAGAATCTCTACGCTTTCAATTCCAGACCTTTAGCCCTGCTCGTATTTTTCTGTCAAAACCGATGCGATGGATTAGCAGTAAGACAACAGCTGAAATTAGAGTCACTGTCCCACTGCAGAATTGTGCGGCTTGTCATTGCTCCCCTAATGAGCTCATGTCTTTCTGGAAGTGGCCATTATCTGTTAAAGCCACACTCTGCTCCGCTTACCAGAATTCTGATAATTTCGCATTTCATAAACAAAAAAAGCACTCATGCGGGGAGAGAGATGACAGCTCTGAGAGAGCCACGGGACGCCCACACTGATTCAGCGAAATGATTGGTGCGATGTGTCATGCCACCTGCTGTGAGCCGTACACATCCCGACGTCTCCGCCATTTTTTGGGGCCTTTTCGCACTCTGTGAATTAGTATGCTGGGAGTTCAGGATGGAAGTAAGTGTGTGGGTCAACAATATTGAGTCACCACTGCTCTGGGCTGCTGGGGCAGAGGTTTATGTGGCCCTGCCTGTGGTCATCAGCTTTGGTCACCGAGTCAGATCCTTGCTGGTTGGGGAGAAAACACAACAAAACCTCTCAAATGTGGCTGCTAAGGGAGATCTCTGACATTTTGTATCTGTTTTTGTTTGTACTGACCATATGTGAATAAACTCTGTGAACAGACAAACTGTATGTACTTCAGAAATATTAGGCTGTAACTTTCGACCCTACCAACTACCAATATAGTTGGATTTGATTATCTTCTTTCTCTTTTTTGCATCCAAGGTCCTCATTGATGGGTCAAGACATCTAAGGGTGCTTTCACACCTAGACTTATGTTTTGAAACCTTTCTCATTTGCACAGTTAGCGCAGTTCATTTGAATCCAGTACATGAACCCAGCAATCGCACTCAGATCTGCACCAAAACAATCGTTCCGAGATCGCTTGAATGAGGTGGTCTCGGCTCAATTGAAACAAACTCTAGAGCGGATCGATTGTAGTAAGAAAGCAATACAATCAGAGCACGGTTAAATCACAGTGTGTTATGGATATGTAATAGGCATACAACTATATGGAGAGTGAATTATGAGTAGGGAGGGAGGTCATTCCAGACATCCCAAGTCTCCTGGATGTTTCAGGAGTCTCCCGTAAATGCACAGAGACACCCGGATGCCTGAAAACAAGTGATAATCTCCCAGAAATTGCGTGTCCCCTACCTGGGGCCTCATGTACGAAGACTTGCGTGGAAATCTTACTAAAATATTGCGTACGCACAAAGCTGTAAATGTGCGTACGCAGAAAAAAAATTCAGATGTATGAAACACTGCGTACGCCGAATCTCACGCATATTCTTTTGTACATCTGAATGAACGTGAAACTGAGCGCAACATGCACGAGCACAAAACCCCTCCCTGCCTCCTCCCCCGTATGAATATGCTAATGACTATGCTAATGGCAAAACCCAACGAAAAAGCAACGGCAAAATCAAGCAAAAAGAGAAACTTTGAACAGAATGTGAATTGGAGGTGCTGCTTTCGGAGGTAGACCGGAGAAAAGCGGTGTTATTTGCAAGTTTGTTCTCCGGAATCAACAACAAAAGAGAAAAATAGAGTGGGAGAGTTTAGCTGATGCGGTTAACACAGTTGGGTCTGAACATCGCACTGAGTGCATTTAAGAAAGAGATAGTGTGGTTTATATCTATAAAATGTTGCACTACCCTTAGTAGTCTCAGTGGCGCAGCTCATACGACGCATGTGTTCATAAACTGACACGTTCGAGCAAAAATTTGGTTCGAATCCAGCGTTTGATGAACTCTTTCTTCTTTTTTTTCCCGCTACATATCAGATTTTGCCCACTATTTATCACGAGAAAGACAAGTAGGAATCATCAATAAGTTTGTGCATCATATTTTATTTGCACATTTATTGAATGGAAATGTTTCTGATTCACGCATGCAAATTCATCTTCAGATAGTGTCTTTATAGCAATGTGCGTGCGGTAGATCGCTCAGATTACATTGGGAAAACAGGCGACTGCTGCAAATTGTGCTTTAATGTTTAGCTGCTCAACTGTATGGTATGGAAATCTTACATACTCACTAGATGAACCCGTCTCATACAGCTGCCATTGCAAGGCTTAGACACTTTGTAGAGAAGAATTTAACACAACTGCCTCTAGGAGTCGCCAATGGAAATAAAAAACACACGCACAAAAAATGTGCGTACGCCTGCCAGAAAGCTGCCGTGAACCTGCGCACATTCCCACGTTCAGTTCATTGTTAGTAAATCCAAACGTGAGCGATTCTGAGCGTGAAACCTGGCGTACGCAAAGTTTTTGTGCGTACGCAGCGTTGATACATGAGGCCCCTGGTCCTCAAATACTTTGCGCGTCCTTCTCACCCCACCCCACCACATCCCTCCTCGCTCTTCAGACTTGTCACGCACACCTTGTCAAACACCACCAAACCACTACCTCCCCTGACAGCTAAGCGGTACTCTGCAAAATAAACTGACCAATGTGAGGAGAGTTTACTCACACGTGACTTGTTTTAGCTCTTTTGGTCCATTTAGAAAGCGAACTGCACCAAGAGCAAAGAGCAACAATGTAATAATTTTAATCCTTGTTTCGGAACAAATGAATCAATTCACAGGTGTGAAAGCACCCCAAGTGTCTGTCCAATCTTTTACTGGATTTATTCAAACAATTATTATCTGATGAAAAAAAAAAACAAGCATGTAGAATTGGTGATGGCTGTCAGTGATGGAGAGAGTTCTGATTGGCTGTTCAGCTACAAATCCAAGTGTTAGTTTTGTCACTTCAGTTTTTGTTCTAAGCAAACAATACAAGTCAAAAAGAAACACAAAGAAGCCGGCTGTCATTTTTTCCAACATAGGCTCATTCTGAAAACAAAGAACTATAGTCTCGACCCAACTTTTTAAAATGTGTTGATGCCATATAAATATAGAAAATATTATAAAATATATAAAATCAACTTAATTTTCCCTTGAATCTCTTGGCAGTTTATTCAATAAAGATATTTAGTTACTAACCCGCCACAAATAGTGGGCTCATTTAAAAATTGGACTGGGCTGTGGAAACACTTGTGTTTTGTTTATTTGAAAACTAACCACTTATTAAAAAAAAAAAAAAAAAGAATGTTCAGTGAATTTAATTGGAAGTTTCTTGAAGAATTTGAGGTAGATAATAGGTCAAGATCATGTCCTGCATGGTTAAATCACATTGATTTCCATTACCCTAGTTTTTCTAGTTGGCTTCTCTTAGTTTCTCTACTGTTGAGGTAATCTCGTGGCAACAGATCTTGTTCCATTGGTAGCGGGCCATTTTGGACTGTCGGGAAGGACTTTGCTTAGAAGATAATGTGCTCTTGATTGAGGTTTTCAGATTTCACATCAAGTCAAAATAACTTGGGTAGGACTGGCTGAGAAGTTCTTGACGAGGCCATCTCTCTGCTAGAACGAATCAGCACTTAACCACATGATCAGGAGCTTTTCCATTGTTTCTTAACATACAGTTGTTGTTCTTCATTTACTTCAAAAACAGCTGCCTAAGTCTGGATGACATTTCAAAGTTAAAAAGGAGCAGATGTCTAGTACCCCTCGACCTTCCCCCACCAGACCTACACCACCACCCGCAATATATTCATTAAAAACAGCCCACTTGCTTTTCGGTGTGTCTGGATTTCTCTGTGTGTGTGTGTCTAGTATTCAATTTAGGGAGACATCAGAGACTTGGTGACTGGAAAACTCACGTCAGGTTTCCTCAGCTTGTCTCCAGACCCCTTATGAGACGCAGATCCCACCCTTCTCTCTGCTTCTCATCCAGTCTTCTTTTCTCTTCTTGCAATAATGAAAAATTGACCTGCTAAGAGCATCTAACCACAACGCTCTCCCCAGAGGTCTCTCTCCATTACAGTCAATTTATGTATCTCACAATAGCAGTAGCAGACCAGTGTAATGTTTCTAAAGACAGTAATGAAGATCCATTAGGCGCTAGTAGGAATGTTTGGAGGAGAAAGAGAAGACGACGTCCATGGAGCATTAATACACTGCACTTCTTCTGCTGTTTCGTTCAAGTTCTCCAGCACTCATCTAAAGTCACCTTGCCTTTTACTGAAATATTCATACTGGGGAAAATGTCAAAGGATTTACGCTACGCATTGAGAACTAGTCTTGATCAGAAAAAAACTAAAGTATATAGCATGCAACATCATCATATTCCATCACATGTGTTATTCAGGTTTTTGAGTTTGAATGGACACATAAATATAAGATAATACCAACAACTCTTGAGAATTCCAATGCAAACTCGTTGCAATTCATAAATACTTGGTTTAGTGGCTAATTCAGATTCATTTGTTTGATCTCATTCATACATTTTAGTATGATTTGCTCATCCTGCAATGAGAGGTAGGATTAGGGGTGGGGTTTGAGGAAGGGATTTCCCGATCAGGTTTTTTTGCCATTAACTCTGAGTCCAAGTCATTTGATTTTGAGTATCTACCGATATAAAAACCGAATCCGATACTTCTATAATACTTTAACAAAGAATAAAGAAGAGCAAATAAACACCCAGGATGCTCCTTATTTTTTCTTTAATTCGCCTTGTTTTAACATTCAACAACTCTGTTGTTGAACAAACAGAGCACTTCTATGAGGTAGCTTGAACAATCAAGTGATAAATATAATAAGTTCTTCATTTTTTGACTTTAGTGCAACAGTTATATATATAAAAGAAAACTAAAATAAAAACAAATAGCACCTCAACTTAAAATACCAGGCTGGCAATCCCAAGATTACATATCTCACAGTTTGCTATGGCAATGTTGTCTTCTTTAACTTTATAATACCTCCAGAATGTAGATATACAGTTAGAGCCCCTTTGTTTTTTTTGTTTGTTTTTTCCCAAATTATGTTTAACAGATTCAGGAAATTTTTACAGTATGTCCGATAATATCGTTTCTTCTAGAGAAAGTCTTATTTGTTTTATTTCGGCTAGAATAAAAGCAATTTTTAATTTTTAAAAACCATTTCAAGGTCAAAGTTATTAGCCCCTTTAAGCTATTTTTTTTTTCAGTAGTCTATAGAACAAACCATCGTTATACAATAACGTGCCTAATTACCCTAACTTGTCTAGTTAACCTCATTAACCTAGCTAAGCCGTTAAATGTCACTTTAAGCTGTCATCATGGCAAAGATAAAATAAATCAGTTATTGGAAATGAGTTACTAAAACTATAATGTTTAGTAATGTGTTTAAAAAAACGTTCTCCCTGTTTAGCAGAAAATGGGTGATAAAATAAACAGTGGGCTCAAAAATTCAGAGGGTTTAATAATTCTGATGAGAATATTTACAGTATATAGTCCTCTTGATCAGGAGGTAACGTCCAATTGTCATCGAGTCTGACACCATGTGATCTGCCCAATATCTTATCACGTGATGGGATCTGGACATCCCTAGTTTGAGGATCCGCTTTTTTCTTTTTTTTTTTTAAATCTACGTTTTTTAACATATGGTACGAATTAGCCATTTTTACATAAATTTGTTATGTTTCTTTGTGAGATCGGGCTTAGTGTCCACATAAACACATTCAGTTATGCCTTAAGTTAATTTAAACAACTAAGAAAATTGCATGCATCATTATTTAGGTCCATGCGTTAGCACTTAATATAACAGCTTCCTGTGAAACTTTGAAAAACCACTTACCACAATAGCTGGAGAGAAAAAACTTGTCAAATAAGGATTTTATAATTTACAAGTATCATTTAAAAATAAACGAGTTAACCAATTATCACTTTATTAATTTTTTAAATGTTAAAACATAAAACAAACAAATCGATAACAGGCTTAAAGTACATTAAAATATTATAAGTAATATATATATATATATATATATATATATATATATATATATATATATATATATATATATATATAAAGCTATGAAGGGTGGCTAAGTGGTTCACAGAAAGAAAGTTGCAGATTCCAGTGGTGACTGGACGAGTTGGTGTTTCTGTGTGGAGTTTGCATTTTTTTATCATGTTATTTTATATTCGCTATTGCGTTTTTACCTGTTTGGTCAATGATTGTTTAGTAATGATTTCTTATTTGTTTTAATTCGTTTTAGCATGGCTGTTGATGCTTATTGTAAGGCGACCTTGGGTGTCTAGAAAGGCGCCATTTACAAATAAAATGAATTATTCTTATTCTTATTCTTATTAATATTATTATGTTCTTTCCGTGTTGATGTGGGGTTCCTCCGGGTGCTCCAGTTTCCCCCACAGTCCAGACATGCGCTATAGGTGAATTGGGTAAACAAATTTGGCTGTCGTGTGTAAATGAGTGTGTATGGGTGTTTCCCAGTAGGTTGCAGTTGGAAGGGCATCTGGTATGTAAAATATGAGTTGGAATAGTTGGCGGTTCATTCCGCTGTGGTGACCTCTGATAAATAAGAGATTAAGCTAAAGGAAAATGAATGTAAGAACAAAAACTTTGTTAGATCTAATCCTTGCTTTGTCCAAGAATTTATATATACAAATGTCTACATCTAGAGAACTTTTCAATGTACATTTTTTGTATAACCTCTTAAGGCCCAAAGTGTTTTTGGTTTTTTTTACAAGCATTTTTTATTTCTCTTTGCTATTTAGGCTTATTGGAACCTAATTAGAATAAAACCTTAGTATTATCTTTTGATATGATGTACTTTTAGAAAAAAATGATGTCCATGTATGTGGACTCATGGTCCGAATGGGCATAAAACACTTTTACCCGACTGTTTTTTAATGCATATTTAACATAGAGATTTTTTAACATGTTTTGACTATCAGAGAGTAAAAACATTTTTTTCCCCCATTTTAGACAGTTAAAAATAGTATTTGGGACATTTCATATGCTGCAAAACAATTGCAGGATGACACTGTATGTCTGTAACATAATATAAAACATTCAAAGTATTTTAAATAGTCACTTAGGAGCTAAAAATGTGCTGTCCACGTATGCGGCCACTAAGCCCTAGGAGGTTAGTGAAACATGATTTAATGGTTTAAATTGATAACTGATACTTGATGGTTGATACAAAACAAAGTGTCGCCCAAAATACGGTTAGTGTATTAACATGTTCATTTTTAATTTTGCAATTGGCTGGTTGTCAGTACACAAGAATACTTTTTAAACAATCAGAGGATAAACAATATATCCCTGTTACGAAAAACAAAACCATGTTTAAGCTAGTTTTTGACAGCTAGTTTGCAGAACATGTCAAGTGTTTTCTGGCAGTCATTAGGTTGTCAATTTTCTGCATGACAAGTTGCACTTTTTCCTGAATTTCAAGCCATTTGGGTGTTTTTCTGTAAAATCTGTCATGTGCGGTTTAGGTTACGCTGTCTTTCAAAATACACAATAATAGCAGATCAATTATGAAGCATGTATTTTTCACACAAAAAAAAGTTATGTTCCTGAAGAGGTCAAATCATTTTTTTATTTATTATTTTCTAGTCATAAGACAAATGTTTGTCATGAATAGAAGCTAAATTGAGCTCATAAATAATTAGCATGAAGAATGTTAATTCTGAAACACCCTACATGTTTGCAGCATTTGACCCACATTCCTGCTCAGAGCCATGCATGACGATCTCAAAAGGCTTGTCATGCTGAATTCCTATTTTTGTGACTAAATACAAGTCTCTTTGAAGTTCTATGAACACTAAATTACCATAAACGTGCTCTCTGCCTCTATTTCCTTTCAGTTGTTTGTAGTAATCTATTTTTTAACCTTGCTATTGCTGGGTTTGTCTTGTGAAATCAAGAAGAGTAAAACAGAGAAAAAACTTTGAGGTTTATTGTAGCTGTATCAGACTCAATGTGACTTTCAAAGTCTATGTTCTATAAATGAAAAGCAAACATTTTCTCAGTGCTATCTAACGGCGCTCCCACATCCCACCCCCCCCTTTTTTTATTTAATCTTGCATCAGGCCATAGGAAACTTGGCACATCTCTTTATGTTCCACCCATCTCTTTTGTTTAAATGGAGAAATGACGCCCAGTTTTTTTTTTAAACAAGAGGAACACATTGTATGGCAGCTAAATTAAAGTCACCCCTAATAATAAAAGCCTGCATCTGTGCTTAGTTTTTTTATCTTTCAAATCTGAAGGACAAAAATGTGGGCAAACCAACCTGGAATAGCTTCATGGCTGTTCTGCCAAAAACGACTGTCTCCATTCCAGCTCATCTTCACTTCAAAAAGATGTCTACAGGAAACAGGGTGATATTAGTAAACGAAAACTAAAACTATTGGTCACAAGATATTTTTGCTAACTGAAATAATCCACAAATGCAAAAACTGAAACGAAACTAACAACAGCCACTGAAAAACTAACTAAAAACCAAAAAATTAATAATAGTTTTCAGAATTAATACACACTCATACGGTGGTGTAAAATCTGACCTGCGACTGTTTAGAGAAACACCTGTAGATGAACTTTTACAGACAAACACATCAGTCTGTCACAAAATGGTTCGGGGAACAAGTTGTGGATCCAAATGTGTCTTTATTACAAGACTAATCAGTCAGCCATTGGTCAATCGCAGGAGCAAACGTTTATATATATATATATAAGGTTATTAAGAACCGTACAGTCAAGAAAGACTAGACAAACAAAACCCACTTCATGATGTTACAGGTAAACAAGACTAAGCAAAGTGTGACATGCATATATAGTCATGGCAATCAGTTAATCATGAGCTTCCAGCTGTGTGTGAGTAATCAGGGGGATCACGGATTGGTTTGTAAGGTGCATGCAAGATTTTTTAGTCCAGTGAGAATTGTAGTTCTCTTTAGCAATCTGCAAGGATTAGATTGCTGGTGATCGGGACACAGTCAAGAGCAAGATTATATGCCAAAAATAATTTAATTCTTGATAAACATAAAGCATGTGTTGTGTGTTTTTTTCACCTGCCCAAAAAATGTACAGTGCACTCTCAGACAAAAAAAAAAAAAACTACACGGTGGTACAAAATAATGCACCTTGAGGAACAGTTTTGCACAATATTTGCTTCATGAATGATTTTGCTTTATAATTGAATAAAAACTGTGCATTATTTTGTATGCTCTTTTGTGTGGGGACATTTTTGGGATGTTTTCTTTATACTTTGTTCATTCATTCATTCATTTTCCTTCAGCTAGTCCCTTTATTCACCAAGGGTCACCACTGCAGAATGAACCGGCAACTTATTCAGCATATGTTTTAACCACTGAGTCACTGTGACGCCTTAACTAGAATTACTAAATCTAAATAGAAACAGAAATAGAAATATGTTCACAAAATACAAACTGAAATACGCTCTGCTCACACTGTTTAATTTCAGCCATGATTTTGCCATCTGAGACAAATTAGAGAAATCCAATAGGAGCGCCAAACCTGATGATGCATTCCATGTGACAATTCAAACGACCGTGGGGAAATGTCAAAACTGTTTTTTTTTTCTTCCTGGTTTTATTTTTGATGCGCGCCGTGCGCAAAATTGCAGCTACAGATTGTTTACATTTTCTGTGAGGAATCATTTAAAACAAGAAATAAAGAAGGGGTAAAGTCTAGATAGCAAACATCGCTGGCTGAAAGTGCGATTTACACATCAATAAAACAACATTTTTAAGACAGTGTGTATCAATAATTAATATTTTTATAATACTGTGATGGTTGGGTTTAGGGTTAGCGTAGGGGTAGACAATAAAAATAGAATTTGATAGATAACATAAATAATATTTGGTACAGCTGCTGTTTTTACGTTACTGTGACGGTTGGGTTTAGGGTTGGGGTAGGGGTAGACATTAATAAAATACAATTAATGGGACATTTAATAACGTAATTTTCATTAACCTTCGGCCACACCCATATCTGATCCAGCCACAGCCTAGTGAAGGCATCACGGATGTCGTCAAACTCTGGGGGAGTTTTCTTCCGTGTTTGGCTCGTTTTCATTGTTCTACAGTCTGACATTATGATAGCTGAGGTCTTACAGTGTGACATACTGTAGGAGCCATGTTTATGCAGTTATAAAAAATAACAGTGTGAGCCAGACTTAAGTGAAGTTTTACAAACTCATTTCGAGAGGAGTACCTGATATGATTGTACCGCATCTGTAATCAGCAATAATGCAATCAGGTTATCTCAAGCTTACAATAAATAGACCGATTTCACCCTAAGGCCTTATCTAAGTTTTGGAAGATTCCACGCTTCCACCCCATGTCGTCCTATTCCTCCTTTTACCAGGGGGAGCTCTTGAGACCAACCTGATCTTGGACCCCCTTGCAAGCGAACTGACCAGGCTCTCCCGGGACAGCATACCAAACCTGCTAATAGCATCAAGCAATACGTGTGACTTCTTGAAATCCATCAATGAAACAAACTAAAACTAAACTGAAATGTACAGCAAATTTTTAAACAGCACTGAAATAAAATCAAATGTATAAAATGCAAAACTATAATAACCTTTAAAAGCATGGTTGTGGAAGACTTTACTCATCCATCATCCAGTCAGACAATAGAGGTTTGTGCCAGCCGGAAAAACTCAGTCCAGGACACTGTTGTTGTGTCGCACTGGAATGCAATTGGGTGGAAATGCAGTGACCCGAGATTTGAAGATTGAGGAGAAGGGACGTTTGCGTACCCCATTTTCTCTCCCCTGGGGTTGTAGGTGCTCTGCTTTTAGCATGAACAACACATCTCTTAATATGGCCTGTGAGTGCACTCATGTCTGCCTGCGACTGCAGCTCAACCCTGGACTCCTTCATAGTTCAGAGTCACCGCTTTTGCATTTTCTTCTGACCTTAATGTGGTTTTCATGTAAACAGCGGATTGTTTTGTTGAGTCTGATACAGCTGTGTTGCATATTAGCTTTGTTGAAAAAGCTTGAGTACAGATGGAGTTTCAAGTCATAAGTGCATTTCTGCTGTGAATTTAGGTGTGAATGTGTGTTTCTGTAGACTTTGGGAACATTTGGTCTCCGATTGTAAAGCAATATAAGTATATATATATTTTAAAAGCAAGTGGATTGAACATAAAACAATTAAGTTGTCCCCTAAAAAGTTTAACTAATAAATTGAAATTGAATTGAATTCCTTTATGTTGTCTCAACACAGGGCAAAGCAGTGACGCAGTAGGTAGTGCTGTCGCCTCACAGAAAGAAGGTCGCTGGGTCGTTGGTTCGAGCCTAGGCTCAGTAGGCGTTTCTGTGTGGAGTTTGCTTGTTCTCCCTGCGTTCACGTGGGTTTCCTCTGGGTGCTCCGGTTTCCCCCACCATCCAAAGACATGTGGTACAGGTGAATTGAGTAAGCTAAATTGTCCGTAGTGTATGAGTGTGTGTGTGAATGTGTGTGTGGATGTTTCCCAGAGATGGGTTGCAGTTGAAAGGGCATCCGCTGCGTAAAAAATTGCTGGATAAGTTGGCGGTTCATTCCGCTGTGGCAACCCTGGATTAAAAAAAGGGACTAAGCCAGGGGTGTCATACTCAATTCCTGGAGGGCCGAAGCCCTGCACAGTTTAGTTCCAACCCTGCTCCAACACACTTACCTGTAGGTTTCAAACAAGCCTGAAGGACTCAATTAGTTTGATCAGGTGTGTTTAATTAGGGTTGGAACTAAACTATGCAGAGCTGCGGCCCTTCTGGAACTGAGTTTGACACCTGTAGACTAAGCTGACAAGAAAATGAATGAATGAATAAACTGGCATCAGGCAGGTTAAATGACCAAAACAAAGACAGACGTTCTGGCACGTAATGCACATTTCAAAGCCGAATATCAGTCTTCAGCATAGTTTTTTTAGATAAACAAAAATTTTCTCATATCATGTTTCTAAAATAACTGCAAACCTATTATGGTATTTTTATAATTTAGAAGAGTTGAGAACTTTTTTTTTTATCCTGAGAAACTCAAACTGCATCTTTCAGCTTCATTAATACAGCTCGTCTTATCTGCTGAATATTAATTGAACTGTTTTCACTCAATTTTGTGTGTGTGCAACGATTGCAGATCAATCTATCAGCCCACACACATTACACAGTTTACAGTGTTTCATATCATCCCCTATGAATTGTTTACAAATGTTTGTGACAGTTGCATAACAGCACATGGAGGCTTGATTACACGAAACATTGAGTTTATATTAGCAGAGAAAGGACGCAGAATTCGCCTACTCTTTCATGAAAATCTTTATGAGTTCAGTAATTTTTTCTTTACCTCTGTGGTCTAAAGCCAGGTGATTCTTGAGTATACGCTTGAGTTTTTGTACTTTCCCCAGAGTGAATAATATGAGGTTATGATGTTACCCAAGGCAGCAATAATGCTGAGATATCACGGAGAGATTGAGAAAAATATGGCTTTAATTATTTTCCATTAACCCTGGTTTATTTCTCAGCTAATTGAATGCAGACTCAGAAATAGAACATGCTGTAGGCTAAACTAAAGCCTTGCTGCATCTCCTCAACACAAAGAATTCAATACGCCTCTTTGTGCATCTCGAATGAATCCTCAGACAAGGCCAAGAAATAACAAAACCAAAAAAAAAACAATATCGCCTACATCTGCTTTTTATATCTTGCATCAGTGAAAACCCAAATATGTGCCAATTATTTCATAATGTAAGAAAGAAGTAAGCGCACTGTGTCAACACATACTAGTTTTAAAGGAACAGATCACCAAAAAAAATAAAAATTCTGCCATCATTTACTCACCCTCCACTTGTTCAAAGATATCTTGCTACAAAAAGAACTTCTTTTTTTTCTGTGTAGCACGAAATAATATATTTTGAAGAATGCTGGAAAATAGTGGCAATTTACTATCATATACTCCATTAATTTTTTAAGATATTTTAAAAATGTTATTTTGTTTTAACAAAGACTCCCATAAAGGTTTGAAACCACCCAGCCACCCAAGCCAAAGACTTTTCTCTCTGCTACCCTCAGGCAGATGGTTCCGCAGCATCCAGTCATGCACTAGCCAACGAAAGGAAAGCTTCTTCCCTTAGACTATCAGGCTGATAAACACTTAACACACCCCACAAAGACTCTTCCATACCCCTCACTGCACACCATCAATATGTAGCATGCACTGCACTTTATCGATTATTTAAAAGCTGATTTTATGTCATGTCTTTAAAGCTTGTAAAAACAAAAAAACATGGCATACAATAATGCTTTTAATTTATAGTAGGTTATTTATTAAGTATCTGTACAGTATATGACATGGGCCTGTTGTTTAGAAAATTTTTGCAGTAGTTTACATGTGTACAATTGTAAAAGTAAACTTAAAAAAATAAATAAACAATATCCTACTTAAAAACAATAATAATAATAATAATAATAAATCATCATCATCATCATTAGTATCATCATCATAATTAATAAAATATGATTTTTAAATTTCATAATAAATAATAATTATTACATTTCATTCCTTATACCCTCATTATTTTTATTTACTTATACGATTTATTTATAAAATTAGAATACGCGTTAGCTTTTGTAAGTGATTTTATGTTTTAAAACAGAATATGTAATGTTCGCAATAGTAAAGGAAGCATAGGTTGTACGGATGCTACTGCGCTACTTAATTAATAAAATAGCTTTACTACTGAAAAGCTGTTTGACTTAGAAAGTAGTGATGCTACAGCCATGCTACTGAGGAATGTATTTAATCTAGTGTCACTACTTGTAGCGATGCTACTGCCCAACACTGCCCTGCTGAAAAATCCAGCTTAAACCAGCCTAGGCTGGTTGGCTGGTTTAGCTGGTTAACCAGGCTAGTTTTAGAGGGGTTTTGGCCACTTCCAGGCTGATTTCCAGCCATTTCCAGCCTGATCCTAGCTGGTCAGGCTGGGAGATGAGCAGCTAAAACCAGCTTGACCAGCCTAGCCAAGCTGGGAGTCCAGCCAAAACCAGCTATATCCAGCTTAAACCAGGCTGATTAAGCTGGTTTTAGCTGGATTTGGCTGGTCATTTTCTAGCCTGGTCTTAGCTGGAAACCAGCCTGGAAATTGCCAAAACCCCTCTAAAACCAGGCTGGTCAACCAGCTAAAACCAGCCGACCAGAAACCAAATCAAAACAGACGGATATGTGAAACAAAATAACAATTTATTAAACAATGATGTTAAACAATGAATACATGAGTTTGGAATGTAATTTAGATGACTGAATCAAATGAAAAACAAGAGTGTTGCCAAAATAAAGAAATAAATACACTGTAAAAACCCAACAGTCAACTATCAAAAGAAATGGGTGTAGCTAACTCAAAATTGACTGAAAGTTTATTCTACTCATTCATTTGAAAGGAATTTTGAACTCAATGTTGAAGGTAATGAGTTAATTAAATACATCATTACTTCAACTTCAAGTTTACAGTTCTCATATAGATGGTTTGTAGCAATTGGTTTCCTCAAACGGTTTAAGTTGCCTTAACTTATTGAGTTTTACAGTACTCAGTTGGTTTGAGTTCTCTAAATTAATTGGATTTTACTGTGCTCAAATTGCTTCGTTTACTCAAATGGATTAAGTTCACAGTACTCATTAGGATTAATTTTTGAACTTAAAGGGTTTGTTGCAGTAAGTTTCCTCTAATGGTTTGAGTTACTTTAATTTTTTGGATTTTACACTGTATAACAAATCAATTTAACTAAACCCCAGCCCACTAATCTAACTCACCAAAGAAAAATGTATAAACAAAACCGAAATCTTACCTGCATAACTATTCAAAACAAAATTACAGGTGTCAACTCCTCCATAAACTAACTAACAAACACAAAAGACAATTCTGCTCAGAACTACTAGACTTATTCTAAAGTACACAATGTTATCAATGAACAAAACAAAAGCTTATCTGATAATCCAATTCTCATAAAGATTCTCTCAACTTCCTCATAATCTGGTAAAATGAGAAACTAAAGCTTGTCATAACTTAAACAAGAGAAAAATTCAACAACAAAAAATATCTGAACACAAAAGAACAGGCTGGTTGATACAAATGAGATCAGTGCTATATCAGGTGCTTCTCTTAATCAGCACAAGCGACGCCTTTTAAATGCTGAGGAACAGCTTCTGATTGGTGCACAGAGTGGCCTCATGATGATGTCATCCACCAATGGTCGCACACCTGGGGCAGGACAGAATACACAAAGGGAAAGAGAAGATAAAGAAACAGAAACAGAAAACAAAGGTAAAGATAAGGAAACAGAAACAGAAAACACCACAAAACACATGTGGAACATAACAAGGGGTAACATTTTGTTTTGATGCCCCTTTAAAATTTCTGTTGACTTTAAAGCAATAGTTCACCCAAAAATGAAAATTACCCCATAATTTAGCCACCCTCAAGCCATCTTCAGGGATTTTCTTCTTTCAAATGAACACATTCACAGTAATTGTAAATGTTATTCTGGCTTCTCCATGCTGTATGTATGATGATGTTGGCCCTTCTTTAAATTGTGGGGTAATTTTCATATTTGGGTGAACTATTTCTTCAAAGACGGCTTAGAAAAGGCTGGGTTTCACACAGTTCCTCCATGTTGTTCCAACACAAAACAGATTATGTTAATAATTTTCAAAAATTGGAATGAAAAAAAAACTAAATAAAAATTTGTCTCTCTTTTTTTTTTTTTTAAACTGTGCTGTATTTTAACTGATTTTAAATAAGTAGATTGAGTTATTTTAGTCATAAGTAATTTAAATGTAAAAGGTTTTTTTTTTTTTTGAAAGCGTAAAGTGTAAAAAAAATAGTTCTGTGTTTTTCATTCTGATCACTTCAATAAAGATATTTCAGATCTATTTAAAACCTAAATAAGGAAGCTGAGGACGATAGTTAAGAACCCCAAACTCTAGAAGAAGAAAAACCTTTGAAGACACCAGGCTCAGTCAGGAGGAGCAGTTCTTTTCTTGCAATGTGAATGAAGAAAGTAAAGCTCTGGTTTGCTCAGCAATAGACAACTGGCTTATCAGTGGCCTTGAGTACAATGAGCCAGAACTGGGATGATGCATTCAAGCTGGCCACGGGGATCTGTGTCAAGGACACTCATTACAAAGGTCTTCACTGACATTCTGTCCTGAGGGCATGTCTCATTGATGTCTTCACAGACTTTGAAGAGCTATAGTGTGGTCATCCACCACTTAGAAGCCAGTGCAATGCAGGGAGCCAATGCAGTGTTTACAAACCGGGCTAATATGTTCATACTTTTTGATTCTGCTGCATTTTGGATGCATAGACAGAATATACTGTATTAAAAACTCACATGGAGGAATTCTTAAAGGTGAAATCAGGAAAATATTTTTGTGTTTAGTTAGATTTCTGCTTTGTTTGTCAAAAAGTTGATAAGAAAACATTAAGCTTGATTTTATAAAATGAGTGTGTTTATGTGAAAAAAAGACCTGTTTGAGCTGGTTTATACATAGAAAGTTCATTTTGTACATCTTTAAATAAACTATGGACTCTACCTCCATGTCACCTATTTTTGTAAACAGATAGCAAAGCGGCTAACAACGGTGCATTTAGTTTTTCTGCTGTGTGTTCAGATGTAACTTCAGATGTTCACAGGTGTTCTTACACAAAATCCCAGCTTCAAAAGAGGTAACAGTGAAATTGATTTGTATGATATATGAAGGAAATGTCCCAGAAAGAGTGGGAACACTTCTGTGTGCAAAACATTTTATTTTTATTTTTTTTTATTTTTTGCAAGACTGCATTGCAAACTTGGGCAATATAAAGCTGGGCTAAATTTAAAATTGCTTTTAAAGGATTTTACTATTTGTTTTGAAGGTAAATGTATTTATGTATATATATATTAGGAATTTATATATAATTAGGATTTGTTCGTTTGGTCATACAGTAGTTAACAAATAACAGTTTGAGTTCACATTGGGTTCATCATGCTTAATGTGCAGAGTTCTGTTTGTCATTGCAGTATTGTTGGATTATACACTAGGCAGATCAGTAACTGCAACATAAGCATTTGATAAATACACCAGTGTCATTTAAGTGTCATATTTCATACACTGTAAAATGATATTGCTGCCTTAATTTTTTTGTTGAATCAAATGAACTTTTTTTAGTCATTTCAACTAACATCAATCAAACTGACTAAACTATTAAACTATAAATCTAAAACTTTTTTTATAGTATATCGTTTATAGTAAAACATTTGTCATGAAAAATTATATAGTGTATGTATAGAGGTTTGTTTGAATACAATTTACATTGATAATGGCTGGCTGCAATGTCAATCATTGATAAATTATACTTGACAGTTATATGCATGGGAGACAGCCTGGCACAATCATGCATTTTGTCATCACCACAGCCTAAAATTATTTTTCATGTCAGACATTAACACAAAAGCCAGCAGAAGCTTGAGTTTTGGTTGGGCACCGTGTGTGCTATGTAGGTTTAGCTGGTTAAGGTTCAGTAGGCTAAAACACAGCTGTGATTCTGCAGGAGTGAAAAAGCAGCACCTATAATTAGCATTTAAAGAGATATAAAGCTAAAGGGCTCACTGTGGACTAAGGTTTTTTTGACAGGGTAAAAATTGTGTTTATTTATACTACCATTGAGAGAATTAACCAAAAGAAGTTACAGAATTTTCAATAAAACCCTAAGCATGATAGTAACTTTTATAAAATTGCCATCTGATGTCAGCTTTAAGGTTGTGGAAATAACTCTGCTACTTCTAGTTTTACCAATGTTAAATTCTATTCAGACGATTACATTACTTGCCCACTATGCCTAATATCTTTTTATGTAAATAAAAACAATTTCATTCAGTCAGGCAACTGACATTCTGCTCTACTTGATACATCATGAGTCACTGCTGCTCATAGATTATATACAGTAGGTTAACAGGGATGTGACATCATTGACAAGCAACACAATTACACAGACAATGTCATTGGTTAAAAACACAGACGTATTTGAATTTAAACATTGTTGGAAATGTAGGATAATGTGCTAAGGGTCAAGCAACAAAAAATAAGGTCAAGAATCTTGGTGTGACTCTGGATTCAGATCCGAGTTTCAGTAGTCATGTCAAAGCAGTAACTAAATCATCTCAAAAACATTGCTAGAATCAGATGCTTTGTTCCCATTGAGGACTTCGAGAAACTTGTTTATGTTTTTATCACCAGCAGAGTGGATTACTGTAACGGCCTACTCACCGGCCCTCCCAAAAAGACAATCAGACAGTTGCAGCTCATCCAGAACGCTGTTGCCATGAATCTGACCAGAACCCGAAAATCATAGCACATCACACCTGTCCTCAGGTCTTTACCTGAACAGGTCTTTTCCCAGTTACATTCAAAATAGGTTTTAAAGTATTATTAATGGTCTGTAAATCACTTAATAGCCTAGGACATCAATACATTACAGATATGCTCACTGAATGCAAACATAACAGATCATGAGTTAGCAAGAGTTCAGTCAAAGCAGGGTGAATCCGCCTTCAGCTACTACACTGCCTGCTGCTGGAATCAACTTTTAGAAATGATCAGATGTGCTCCAACATTAGGCACATTCAAATTAAGAATAAAAACACATCTGTTTAGGTGTGCCTTTACTGAATAAGAACTGTGCTATGTCCGACAGATCACACTATTATTTTGTTTATTTTTCATTTATTTAAAATCTGTTTTACCACATTTTAATAATTTTTATTCTTTTTTTTGTTTGTTTTTATTTTCTCACACTTTTTTCTTTTATTCTAGTTTATGTTAAGCATTTTCAATTACTGTTGTATATGAAATGTGCTATATAAAAAACTTGCAAATAATGTAAATATTTGACTGATATTTTAATGTAAAATTTGGTCCCACTTTATATTAAGTGACCTTAACTAATATGTACTTACAAATGAATTAATAGTTTGTTACAATGTACTTATTGTGTAAATATATGCATTTACTGTGTACTTATGCTTGATTAAATACATGTATGTAATTACATCTGTAATTAACTTTTGTAATTACATTTGTAAATACACTGTTGGCCATCCCTTACACCTTAACCTACCCTTAAACCTACCCATGCCACCAAACCTGTCCATAACCAAACCTCTATTCCAACTCAAAAGCACCACAGGTGTTCTCAAATACATTATAAACACAGTAAGTACATTGTATTTATTTTTTGATGTAAGTACATAGTAGTTAGGGACACTTAATATAAAGTGGGACCTAAAATTCTTTAGTACTTTTAAAGTCAATTAACAGACGATAGAATTGTCTTTAGTTCCTACTTCAGGGCTTAAATTCTGCTTGAACAAGGCGGATCCGGCACCTCTGAAATCTGATCTGGCACCTTATTTTACCGATCCTCTTCCTCACACTTATCCCCGCCTTGCCCGCCCGCCCACTCTTCACTTTCTTCCGCGACTGCCTAATCCTCTTCATTTTGTCCATTTTAGGATTCACTTTGAATGTTGACTACTATATAAATAACTAATATTCCTTCTCAAACAAGGAACAAATGTTGGACAGGACTTGATTTTATCTATCAGGTTGTTTTGCCTCATTCAACACAATATCTAAGTGGCTAATAAGTGTTCATTTGTAAATATATTTTTGTAATTTACTACAATTTGCCCATCTCCCAATTAGTGGTAGGGTTGGGGGATTGTTGGCTTGCCTCCCTTTAAAAAAATTATGTTTTTATACAAATGAAATCTGTACAAATATTAGTTTACAAATTAGCCATTCTTCTGACTAACATAGGCTCATTCTGAAAATGTAGCACTATGTACGTTTCTGAAGATCGCAAATTATGTAGACAGAAGTTCGTATGGCTGCAATTTGTCTTTAAAACGAATGACACGGGGTCGTATGACAGCCATCATTTTCGTGCTTACCAGCTGACTGCTCACCTCCATGGGGACGGCTTTTCCATTGTTACCAGTTTGTCCAGTTACCTCACCATGTATGTTGGTGGTCTTGGGATGCAGAGAGGAGTTGACCATGACAACGGGGTTCAAGTACAGAAGAACGGTTCCAGAAAGCAGGTAAGACAAAAACAGAATCCAAAAACTAAAATAAACAAGTAACATAACAGGGTGAGAATGTGGTAAAATCTGAAAATGTGGTAAAAAAAATCAGGTGAGGGCTTTTCTTTTTTTGGATTGCTTTTTAAAATTGTCGGTTGGGTTTAGGAAAGTGGGTGGGTGGGTCAATTAGTGCTTTTGAAAATACTGTTGGTTGAGTTTAGGGAAGGAGGTGGTTGGGTCAGTCGATTGGTCAGTGGCCTCTGGTAGATTTGCTCGAGAAGACCAGGTGCAAAAAAAAATTAGATCTGAAAAAACGTACACATCGGCCTCCTGGCAGATTTGCGAAAATAAAAACTGCAAAACAAACATGGGTACTGGAATATATTTGGCGCTCTCCAAAAATGTATATAGCGGTACATTTTCATAATGAGCCTGACAATATGCAAAAAAGTTACGGTTCCTCATGAGATCATTAGATTGTTGTGCTTAGCTATTGGTAAATCGAATGTGTTGTGCCATGATTCGTGTCATTAAATCGAGTCAGAAAAGAGATGTTGTTGCAGGAGATTTTTGGAAGATTATGAGGACAAATAAATATACATACATTCACAAATGACTCCAAAAATGGCGAAACCATCACACATTGATGGAGAGTTCAGCTCCATCTTCATGCCCTTCAAAAGGCAGCAAATAAATCCAAACAAAAGAGCCAGGCTTTGCCTATAGAGTCAACTATTCAGACTGAAAGGCTTGACACGGCAGCACACGCCTTCCCTTTTGTTTTTTCCTGCACGCAACATGAGACAAGTAGGGTATTTTTATCCCGCTTTGGATCTTTCCTCTGGAGCAGATGAGGCTCCATCTATAATTCATACACAGCCTGCAGATGAAACAAAATCATCCCTACTTTTGAGGTCACACAATGTTCCTTCATGCGTATTGTTGCAGCGGAGAAGACTGACGATGAGACAGTTTGAGGGTCTGGTTCAATTCTGGACAATGTCACAAACAGAGGTTATTCGTCTGAGTGTTTGTTTTGCTTTTTTTGACCTGAATGCTTTTGTCTGAGGATTTACGGCGCTGGTGCAGATAAAGTTTGGAGACACTGAAGAAATGTGAATGAACGTCAGGGTATATTTGAGGCTCCTGTCTCAGCAGGGGTTCTGTCTATCTTCACATTCTCATCTTCTTCACACTCTCAGGATAAGTGACGCCCAGTTCCTCTCAGGGTGACATAAATCAACTTGAAAAAAAGCACTCTGGGAGCTGGACGTGGTGCACACTCTTTAGATGAGACTTCCTCTTGACAGCTGGTGCAGCAACAATTCGACATGTTGAATATAGTGTATTTTTATTCAATCGGAAAGAACTCAGATGTGTTTGCTGTTTAGAATGTGCACGTTGTGAAAGCATACAACTTTAAGAAAGATGTCTGTTTAAAGAATGCCACAAAAGTCTCTCACACTCCCTAAATTTGCTGGATTTTGGAATTTTTAGGTTAAAAGTTGAATTCAGTATATTTTAATGATGATGGTTTGGTTTCTCCATTTTTTAATGTTTTAATGTTTATTAAAATCTTGACGCTTAAAAGTAACCTTTCCCAACTCTGATATTTGTCCATATTTGGTTTTAAACAACGAAGGAATTTATTTTTAAGGTGTATTCGACAGGGCTCTATTGATAAAATAATCAAAATAGAATAACCAGTTTTATTTAAATATCAATATAAATGTAATTTTTAATCTTATATATTTTTATGTATTAAATTAATATATCAATAAAAGTATAAATTGGTAGCAGTATTATTACTCACTGATATTCCTTTGGCCTATTTTCTGCTTTATCAGTAGTCACCACAGTGTAATGAACCACCAATTATTTTGGAAAATGTTTTACACAGCGGAGGCCCTTTCAGCCACAACCCAGCACTGAGCATACCAACCCAGGCTCATTCTGATTCATACCTCTATAAACATTTCTGGAGAGTGCCTAAAACATCCCTGCTATGTTTTTTTCCACCAGAAGTCACTGTGCGCGCTTTTTGAGATCTCAAATTTCAGTTCTCACGGAAATCCACCAGATGCCACTGTCGACTGACTGATTAACTGATCGACTGACCCACCGTCCTCCTTCTCTAAACCCAACTGACAGTTTTATCGAAAGCAATGATTGACTCACTGTCCTTCTTCACTAAACACAACTGAAAGAATTCTCAAAAACTATCAAAGGCTAATTATTTACTTGATTATTTTATTTTTAGGTTGTTGTCTTACCTGCTTTCTGAAACCATTCTTTACCAGACTTGAACCCCATCGCCGTGGTCAATCTCGCACCACATCTCA
Source organism: Danio rerio (assembly GCF_052040795.2). Classification (NCBI taxonomy): domain Eukaryota; kingdom Metazoa; phylum Chordata; class Actinopteri; order Cypriniformes; family Danionidae; genus Danio; species Danio rerio. The sequence goes on from NC_141031.1 coordinate 8,720,076, forward strand.
AGTCCACCAACGTACACAGTGAAACACTGGAGAAACTAGTAACTTCGGAAAAGCTGTCAATATGGAGGTAAGCGTGCAAACCGCCTCGTAGCATTCATTTTAAAGACAGCTATACGTACTTTTGGCTACATAATTCACGATCTTCAGAAATTTATATAGGGGCACGTTTTCAGAATGAGTCTATGTTGTGTAATGGAGACCAGCTAGTAGGTACTGTGCAGGTAAACCTCACTCCTCTGACCTCTAAAGGTGCTTTAGCGACAGACACTAGAGGCCATGGTTTTTAGCCTCCTTGGTAGAGCAACCAACTCCCATGCGTAAGGTTGCCGGTTCGATACCAGCTCGGAGCGGGTTGGGTGGTGTAGGACCGGCGGGGTTGCATTGGTGCCGTGACCCGAATGGGAGTGATGATTAGGTGGGCGAGTGTAGCAGAGGCCAGCTAGTAAGTGCTGTGCAGGAAAGCCTCACTCCTCTGACCTCTAAAGGTGCTCTAGCGACAGACGCTAGAGGCCATGGTCTTTAGCCTCCTTGGAAGAGCAACCAACTCCCATGCGGAAGGTCTTCGGTTCGGGGTTACAGTTGCAGAATACAATCCTCAGTGCTGGGAAACACCCACACACTCTCCCATTCACACACTATACTATGGCTAACTTACTTTATCCAGTTTACAAAAACCATCTGGTGACTAAAATTGGCGTAAAAATATCAAAAAATCCAACAATTCAATTTGTATATATAGTGAAATGTGCGTAACTTGTAGTAGAGGCATAACCTGAAGTTATGGAGATCCACCTATCAAAACTATCATAGATATAAACGTCTACACCTTCCCCAAACCTAAACTCAACCACAGTTATTGAAGGTGCAGTAGGTGATCTGCTAAAATGCTAACCATTTAGCATAATTTCTTTGAAAACATAGTCCCTCCCCTGCCGTCTAAAGCCACGCCTTCTGAAATCACAAATGTGCACCTTAAAAATGACAGTAGACAATCCACTACTAGATCATGTCATTCACCACTTAGAAAACTTTATATACTTTTTAATACTACAATTCAAAAAAAAAAGAACTGTACTATATTATACACGTTTTCAGTTGTGTAACTAGCAAAACCTTGTCATACTATGATATATTTTATGCATGCAAGGATCGCTGGTGTTACTCTCCCATGTGCTTTGTCCTAAAGCAACCACTGTATGCGTAGTGGTGGGCTAGCAGGGTGCAGGAATTACACTTATTACTAAGCCATAATTGCATGCTATTTCAAGGCGAATATTCAGAGTAGCATGGTAAACAATACAGGGAATGTGTCACAAGTCGTAATTGTTCAAAAATTAACCAATTTGAATATAAAACCAACTTCAAGCCAGTAAAGCAGGCTAGGCTGAATAGTGTTGTTTACTTATGTTTTGTAGTTAAACTAAATAAAAATCTACATTATCGATGCTGTAAAAGGACCTTATGAAAATGAAAATAGTCACATCAATCTTTCAGTGGAAGATTTCAGTGGCTGAACAACACTTCCGTGCATATAACCCATTTGTAATACAACAAAATCTACATCAGCTTTGGGGGACTAAAATACTTTTAAAGCATAGCATTACCTGTCTAAAAGAAATACTTCAGCCATGGTGTCATCTTTCCTCCAGTGTGCAAAAGTAACTCTAATATTGATTCAAGATTTTGAATCAGCATTCAAATGATTGAGCATTTGTATTTACCACTGTCACTGTCATGTGCACGTCAAAAACTCAGCGTACGTGTACATGCAAACGGTAGATCTGAGTGAACAGAAGTGCACAGATGATCAAATCTACATTTGTTGACAGACTACTGGCCTACCTAAAAGAATTTTAAAAGAACAAATTTTGATTGGATGAACATTTTTTTGTTTTGTTTTATGCCTTACCCAGAATAAAAAAATACATATAAATACATTTATATAATTTACTTTAATCGTTACTATTTGAATGTGAAGAGACTTTCAACCAGTACAACATAAAATGTTTCTAAAGACAATCACCTACTGCACCTTTAATATCTACACCTTCCCCTAACCTAAACCAATCATCATAATTATTAATGTCTACACCCACCCCAACCCTTAACCCAACCATCACAGTTAATAACGTCTACACCTTCCCCAACCCTAATCCCAACCATCACAGTAAATATCTACACCTTCTCCAACCCTTAACCCAAACATTACAGTTAATAACGTCCAGACCAGGGGTCACCAATCTCGGTCCTAGAGGTCCGGTGCCCTGCAGGGTTTAGCTCCAACTTGCCTCAACATGTGCCTGGGTGCTTCATGTATACCTAGTAAGATTTTGATTAGCTTGTTCAGGTGTGTTTGATTAGGGTTGGAGCTAAATTGGCCCTCCAGGAACAAGTTTGGTGATCCCTGGTCTACACCTTCCCCAACCCTAAACCCGAGCTTCACAGTTATTAATGTACAGCTGCAAGTTGCAGAGGCTTTCATACTTGACACACTCGCCAATGTACTGTTATTTGCAACCACAGGAGGCGACGCCGAGTAGGCTAACTGTCATGACAAAAGAGCTTCAGAAGTCAGCGAGTGGAATGAATGAATATACAGTAATATTATATTATGTGAATTGGTTGTGGATAAATTTGGAAAAAACTCATGAAAACATTTGCTGAAAATGTTCTCTGGTATTGCCGCAATCTTGTAAACAATATCTCATTGTGACATTCCGCATGGTTCAATGGGATCTTGATAACTAACTTGCAACAAGTTACGCCCCCTTCATGTTACGTCCCTGTCTTGCAGCCCGCAGACAAATACACCAGTATTACTTTTAGTACTATGTTGAATAAAATACAATTTTTTTGTATTCTTGAACTGCTCAGAATAAGAAAACAGTTCCAATAGTTCACACTTAGCTGATGACTGGTAATAGCTAGTTTGGCATGCCGTCCCAGAAGAGAGCCCTGAGCTCATGACATCCTCGAGCCTAGGGCTTGCTCCCGTTTGCAGGGCAAGAGGGGAGTTTGGGCTCAGGTAGATCTCGAGAACCCCCCTCCTGCTGCTTAAAGATTGCTATGAGGGTGTGTTGTTGGTGGAATTTGTCTATAGTGCTGATTTGATTTAGTTTTTTTAGAGACAATTTACTTATGTCTCATGTTTTGGACTGTGGCAGGAAACCAGAGGACCTGGGAAAAACCCACGAGAGCAAGGGGAGAACATGAACTCCACACAGAAATGCCGAACCGGAGACATTCTTGCTGTGAGGCCACAGTGCTAATCAAAATAATAATTCCTTACATTTATATATCGCTTTTCTGGGCACTCAAAGCTCTTTACACAATGGGGGGGAATCTCCTCATCCACCACCTGTGTGCAGCATCCACCTGGATGACGCGACGGCAGGCATTTTGCGCCAGACCGCACACCACACACCAGCAGATTGGTGAATAGGAGACTGAGTGATAAAGCCAATTATGATAAGGGAAGGGTTAGGAGGCCATGATGGACAGAGGCGAGTGGGCAGATTTGGCCAGTATGCCTGGGTTAAACCCCTACTCTTTTTCAAAGGACATCCTGGGATTTTTAACGACCACAGAGAGTCGGGACCTCAGTTTAACGTCTCATCCGAAAGAAGGAAGCCACTGGGCCGCCATCCTGCCCTGTAGAGAAAGAGAGGAGGAGAGGGGGTGGGAGGGGGGATTCTTTAAGACAAAGATGACTAAAGCCTGATTTATACATCTGCGTCAGGTGACCGGCGTAACCCACGGCGCATGCAACGCGCGTGGCTGTGCATTTATACTTCTGCGCGCTGTCTCTGTTGGTCTGCATTAACACTTCCGAAACGCTAGTTGGCAGTGAGGTGTAAATGTTCCTCTGTGTCAAGTTTCTTCGTTGTTGTTTTGCTTTTCCTGAACACTTCCAGGATGTACCAGTGGCTCAAACTCGCTTATTTTGAGGCAGGAACCGGCGGACGTGCAACAACTTTAACTATGAGGTAAACACAAAACAAAACTTTCCATCCGGAGCTCCTTCACGGTACTCCACACTTGTAAACAATCGCTCGCGCCATTCGCGCGGCTCTCAGTCCCGCCCAGACTCGTCAGCGCTACCAAGCCGACCAATCACAGAGCTTACGCTACGCGTCGTTGAGACGTGTAGTTACATTTTTTGAGAGGTGCACGTCAGTGACGGCGACAGCCACGGCGAAGGGCTATGCGTCAGCGCCGTAGCATACGCCGGTGTTTGACGCAGAAGTATAAATCAGCCTTAAAGGTAAGATGCTGAGTTAGGAATTGTCTGATTGGTGGTTCGTATATTAGCTTGACTCAATCATAAGCACGTGATCCTCTCGAAATTAGTTTGTAAATCAACTTCACTTATTTTAATTATTATAATTAATAGTTAATTATTTTGCCAAAAAATTCTCTTAAGATGCTTTAGAGCTAGAAAAAAAAATAGATAAGATAAAAACATAAGTGCACACAATTCAACAACCAAAAGCATGTGTATATTATGGTACATTTGCATGATGATAAGCTCAGTTTGTAGATGATTCCCATTCAAGCACCATTCGTTTGCAAGCCATTTAGATCTTTTTCAATTCCATTAAAAGTTAAAATGTATTTCATAGTTGTCTCATTCACTCACCATTGTTTCCTTAATCTCTCTCACTCTCTCTCTCACACACATAAACACACACACACACACACACACACACACAGACACACACGAAAAGTTGCAGCCTTGGAAGTAAAGTAGTCGGAGGATGGATTTTAATTGAGGAGGCACATGGGAGCTCACACACTCTCAGATCCTGTTTAACTAGGTCAGCGCAGAAATGCCATCTGTGGAGATTTCAGTTTGCATATAGACGAGTCGTGTCCCATCACAGTTCTGCTGTCACAGAGTAAAGGGAGCTTTACGTAACGGCGCACGCTACGACCTGTTAGGCAGAAAATGATTGTGGTCCAATGAATTCACACGGCACTCCTATTATGTATTCATATTGCTGTCTGAGGTTTCCTCTACATTGGGAGCGTGCCGTGCCGTCATCACGACGTCTTCGCAAATCCCCGCCGGAGCTGTTGCAGCAGTCAGTGTTTATCTGGGCTTATTTTTGTGGCCTCCAAACCCAAGTATGCAAACAGCAAGAAGTCTGAATCCTTCAACCATGAAATTACCAGCCTTCCTCATGTAGCTTACTCAGCAGCTCGCTGAAAGTGGGCGCTGTAATATAAATGCTTCATTTTAAAGCCAGGCTGCCGTGGTCACTGTTGCGATAGATATTGTGCGAGCTGCCAGCCCGGCTTAATGAAAAATGAATGACGGCATGATCGAATAACATGGCCTCAAACTGTATCATTATTAATATAGAGCAAGATGCAGTTGAGACTGTCCAAGCGGCTTTGCCTATATGCGCTGTAATGCGGAAACAAACATAATTTAAGAGTAGAATCACTTTCAGTTTGAATTTGGATTAAATTTTTCACGCTCTGCGGGATGTCATAATGGAATTTCAATATGAATGACAGGAAGGGGACGTTACAGAACTGGTCAAGTCAAAGAAATGTAAAAGTCATACGTTCATATACCCTTCATCCCAGCAGACACAAAACATCATAAGACGTTAATGTTAGTTTAGATTTAGGTCGCCCGCGTATAATGTTATTGTGACGTCCAATAACATTGATATTTGTTAATTTTAGTTTGTGTTAGAACTGACCAAAATCTAAAGTCGAGCCAACATCTTAAACCGAAGTTATATTGAAGTCAAGTACTGACATTTATTCGTCAGGTATGGCAATAAAAATCCAAGGTCTGCTAGATGTTATAGTAGTAACGTCCACATGACGTCAAGCTGTATTATCAATAGACATTGATATTTGGTTGATTTTAGTTTACGTTGAAAAGTAACCAAAATGCAACATCTGTCCGATGTTGGACATTGACTTGAGCCCGATGTTGGGTTCTGACGTCAACCCGATTTTTATTTCCAAACAAAATGCAATGTCCCACAACAATGGAGAAAATTGTCAATTTGACGTAATATTGACGTCCTGAGCCTGCTAGGATAAGTCATTGAATTATTCCCTCAACCATGTCAAAACACAATTAAAGCTGCGATAAAGATAAAGAGAAAACAATAAGTGTTGAGAAAAACGTCAAAGAAATTTACAATGTTAAAGGGCCATGAAACCCCCTTGTTTCAGCAGGGTTTTTCCACACCTCTACTTTGGAAAAAGTCAGGAAAGTGGGCGTGTCCAGCTCTGTTTAGGGGGAGTGTCGGAGGAGGGGAAGAGGGAAGGTTTGTAAAAATTTGCATAAAAATAGAAGTGCCGTTTTGGGCACGCACTGATTTTCACAGAGGCACAACTAACACACAGAAGCAGGGCAGAAAGACAGTGACTGTGTTTACATGGACATTAGTAATTAAATTATTTGACAAATTATTAAATGGTGGACTTTAACTGCAGTTTGGCTCTTTCATTCAGAAATTTCATTCATGCCCCCTCGTGACAAACGAAATATTTGATTCAAATCGGCTGCTGGAAGCGCGTTTTTTTTTTATGCAATGTTTGTTACCGCATGGCGGATGAGAGAAAAAATTCGTCCCACTTGGTAGGTAGTGTCAGAAAGTCTTATGTGTTGTTCCTGTCACAGAATGTGGCGCAAATCCTACACGACGGTAAGTTTGATTGTGGTGATTATAAGCATACATGTTTACACTTGGAGAGCAGATTTTACAGCAGATTTTTCAGTCCGTAATATTGTAGTGATATTAATGCACGGTAAACTTTAGTAATTTAGAAATCATTTGACTGAGATCCATCTTTAAACTCTGAAAGAGTACTGCTGATGATACGAACTAACTTTGCCTCTGAATAAACAAAAACCACTGGTAGCTCACTTACCAAATCCGTAGAGACAGGACAATCAACACCAACTGGAGGTTTCAGAGTTGAAGTTCAGTTTAGTTCAGTTCAGTGTAATTTTCATTGCTGAAAGTCCAAACACCGAAGAGCAAATCCACAATGTGCAGCTCCACAAGTCCTGAACCATGCAAGCCAGTGGTGACATCGGCGAGGAACAAACTTTACCAATTGACGGAAGCGAAGGAAAAAAAAAACTAGAGAGTAACCAGGCTCAGTTGTGGACGACCATTTCTCCTTTGGCCAAACTTTTTGTGCAGAGCTGCAGTCTAGGCACCAGAGGCTGGAAAATGCTGGACATCCATCGTGGAGAAGCTGCTGATCTGATAATAGTTTGTGAAAGTGCAACTTCTTAACTGGCAAAAACTGCACAAAATGTTTAAAGGATATTCAAAATGGCTGACTTTCTGTTCATTTCTAGGGCAAAGTGACATGTCAACCAAATTACGAACATGTATGAAGAATAAAAGAATTTATACTTTTCTAGGTGGCGCTGGCAAGCCATTGACCCATTTTGCACTGCATTCACCCAGAATTTAGAAACCTGTATCAGATATACATTTTTACTACTTTGTAGTTGTGTGTAAAGTTTCATGATAGTGGCTCATAAACAATGTTTTTTACAGGATATTTAACCTCAGTTGAACTGTCATTTCTACGACTTTCTCAATTCAATTCTGAATGACGCTCTACTATAATGTAAAGCCTTTCAGAGGTCTATCAGTATGCAGAGTGCACCATTTGCTAGTGCGATATACACACACACACATTGACCCACACGAGAGGTACCTCACCTCATTATGGCCAGAGCTGGCAGCCCGCCATTTGAGTGCTCCTTTTCAATCTCCATCCTCCATCTCCTCCGTGATGGACATGGAGGGCGGCTGACCCCCCTGCCCCATTTCAGGGATGATGGGATGAGGGAGAATAAGAACCCCACAGCTCATGCATCACGCTTCCCCAGCAATGCATAATCGCAAGAATCCCTTTGATAGTTTTTGTATGGGTGCATACAGCCACGCTTGGCGCTTTAGACAGGGATCCATGAAATCTGATCCACAAGTCAGCGACATCCCATCGCACCAAAAGTCCCCTCTGGGTTTCCTTGTTTAAACATGCAAAAATGGGCTTCTTCCTGCCAAATGACCTGTCACACACATTTCTGCCTGTGTTTGTATTTTCATACCATTAATTCTAGAAGTGTGCGACATTTGCTTGTTTAGGGAGTGAGACTCAGGGCTTTAGGGCTACAGAGTACTATTTTATATAATTACTAAGACATTTACATGCATATTTTATAAATAAATAATAAGATTTTTTACATTCTTGACAATTTACCAAGTATACATAATAGTCCCATAAAATGCATTAATATGATATACTATAATGACCAAAAAAATGAACTTTAATAAAATGTATTATTTCTTTCAACACACAACTTTTATTTAATGTTATAAGTGATAGAAAGAGTACTGAAAAATCATACTTAAGAAAAAGTACCAATATTTGCCTAAAAATGTAGTGCAGGTAGCGTAAAAGTGTCTGTTGTGAATATTACTCATAGTATGGTTATGAGCCCTTTTAAAAATATTCAAGACTAGCGATAAGTGATTATTACGCTATAAAAAGCTAATGCATTGCCATGTAATTTGTGGATGTGTGAAAACGTAACATCCTGTAGTACAGTAAGTTATAGCTCAGCAGGCACATGATGCCATAAGATATAAGGTTAGATTTAGGTTGAAGTCAGGCGACCAAAATTCAATGTCTAGCCAGTGTCTAAGGACAATGTTATTTTGATCATCAATAACGACGTGTTGGAAAGTGACCAAAATTCAATGTCGAGCCGACATCTTAAATCATATTGACATCAAAAAATGGCATTCATTTGTCTGGTATGGCAACCAAAATCTAACGTCTGATTGATGTCATAATGGTAACGTCCACACAACATCAAGCTGTAACATCATTAGGCCAACGTTTGAATTTGGTCACCTATTTGGTTGATTTTAGGTTGGATGTTGACGTAGACCTGATGTTGGGTTCTGACATCAACCCGATTTTCATTTCCAAACAAAATGCAACGTCCCCACAACGTTGAGGTACAACATCAATCTAACATCATGTTGATGTCTTGTGCTTGCTGGGGGTTTAAGGCCATTTCGGTCATCATACAGAAACATTCATCATCTTCTCATCAGTGACATGCATCTAAACAGTCTCTAGATCAATGTGTGTAAAGATTTTGGCCATCTTCTTGGTCACTTTCAATGCTTCCAGTTTACTGCAATCATAAATCACCCATAACTTGAGGAAGTTCATTATGATGTGATTTCCGATTTACCTTCTATGTGCGGTTTGATTGGACAGGAATCACAGGACTGATTTTTCTAACCCCCATAGACAAAAAAATAAAGTAGTGACTGCAGGTTGAAGGATTGTAGTGGAGTAAAAGTACGGATACAGCACTAAAAACGTACTCAAGGGAAAGTGAAAGTACACATTTAAACAACTACTCAATTACAATTCCAGAGAAATACTTCTCAGTTGCAGTAATTTGAGCTTTACTTTGCAGCACTGAATTAATGTATTATTTCTTTGGACACACACAGCTTTTGAATGTACTTTATATTAACCCAAAGTTATTCAATAAAAATCAACCTTTTCCAGAGTCTGTGTTTTTTCATTACCAATCTTCGAAGCAATTAAACATCTTCATGCTTGTTTTTATAAACTATAATGAGTTTTATGAGGTAATTTGAGTGTGTCTGAGGGTCAATGTACCCTCAATGTACAATGCGACATGTATCCCGTCATTAAACCAGTATGCACATACTGTATGGTTTCAGCCCAATTTTTCTATCAGTACATATTTTCTTATTTGTTTAAAATGTAAAGCTGCATTAATGAATGAAAACAATATATCAAATTGCTCTCTGATATCTATTCATAAGGTATAGGGCTTGGGTAAGTGATTAAAAAAAAAAAGTTTCCAGAAATGGATTTAACTGGTTAATTTTCAGTCCTAGGAATTATCCCAATTATGATATGGTTGGTTTTTACCATATTTGGAAAGGTTGTGAATATTAATGAGCTCTCCTCTGGTGCTCCAGCAGCATCATGTCACTCCAGAAAGAAAATCACAGTAAGAGCTGAATGATGTGAGACAATTCATAAGAAGTTTATTTCTAAACTAATTTCGAGAGGATCACGTGCTTATGATTGCTTGCAGCCGGCCCCGCATTATTCAATTTATGATTTACCAAACAGACAATTCCTAAGCCACTATAAGTATCCCAAGTTAAATATCACAGCCAACTTCGTTTTCAAGAATCCTCCCTTCCACACCTACTTCTACTTCTTTCCTAAATGGGTGGCACGGTGGCCCAGTGGATAGCACTGTTGCCTCACAGCAAGAATGTCCTTTCCAAGCCACCCGACGTTTCTGTGCGAAGTTTACACGTTCTCCCCTTGCTCACGTGTTTTTCCCTGGGTTCTCTGGTTTCCTCCCTCCGTAAAAAAAAAAAAAAACATGCAACCTAAGTCACCTGACTAATCCAAATTGGCACCATAGACATGCTCCTAGTAAAAAGTTCTCTCTTAAGAGCAATCACTATCTGTTCATTAGCTACTACAGCAAGGGAGTTCTCGAAATCTACCTGAGCTTAAACTCCCCTCTCGCCTTGCAAACGGAAGGAAGCCACGGGCTCGAGGATCGTATGAGCTCAGGGCTCTCTCCCGGGACAGCATGCCAAACAAGCTTTATAAACAATCATCAGCTAAGTGTGAACTCTTGAAATGTACATTAAACATTCATTAGTTTCCGTGTGTCTGTTTCCTCATTACAAACATTTGGCAAATTTCATGACATGCATGTTTAAAAAAAACAAACGGTACATTTAGACAGACCTTATGCCTTTTTGGGTGGCGCTGAATAACTTTGTAACCTGTATATTCTGCTTTTTGCAATCTGACTATGGTTCGGAGACGCTGTGAACAGATGAGATCATGCAAATTATGAAACAATCATTGTGATTGTTTCATCTGCTCCTTTACTCATCAATAAAGCCTGTCTGCTTTTCAAATTAAGAGTCCCAGACACATAGTAAGTTCTGATCCCTCCTCGATATGCTATACGCAACCTCTAGTGGTGATTTATTTTATTAAATCAAGCAATGTGCTGTTCAGCCATTTTGATACATAGCGCTTGAGAGAGCGCACGGAAGACATCCATCTTCGTGCAATCTTCATTTACTCTCAGAAAGGCATTGTCTGTAATTTTTTAACAACATCTAGCCATCATTTAGTCTGGTCACTGTTATTCATCATGGACGTGCCTCCTTGAAAAGTTAAATAATTATTTATGCATGTGTTATTAAACTCCTGCGAGGCATACTGATGCATACATATTGTTATATCTTGAAAGGCACATTTAAGAGGATTATTTTCATTTAAAAATGTAGAAATTGGCACATTTTGTATTTGTTGTTAGTTCAGATTGACACCACTTCCGATAAACCACAGTATGTCAGGATGCGTAACTGTGTGTGATGAGTTTTAGCTCCATATTTATTTACGTTTTATACGTCAGTTTTTTAATACAGCTCCAAAAATTGTCATATACAGAGGTTTTCTGATGACTCTGCAATTGTCGTTACATAAAGGATCATGATTATAGAGTATAGGATGCTTTTAAGTTTTGTTTAAAGTTTTGCTTACTGGTGTGAAACAAATTGTCTTAAATTAAGTAAGAATAAAGTGCTCACACATTGGTTGGGGTCACCTCCTTTTTTAAGATGTTGCCATAGTCACGCGTAATATCTACTCTCCATTGATAATGCTTTTTTATAGTCACGGTGTGCGCGCTTAACTCTGAGTTGGTCTGCTCAAATTTTATTAACCTGACTCAGATCAGCTATTATGAAACCGAAAACTCTGAGTTTTTAATCTCTCGGTAAATCAACTCAGAGTTCAAGTTTAAACTCTGAGTTGGTTGAACCTCCTTACTAAAACAGGCCCCTGATGCGGTACAGAGTTTGTTGTTGTCTTAGAAATAAGTTATACTGATTACATATTATATATATTATTTACATAATGCTTTCAGCATATTATAAAATCTTGTCACAAATTATTTTTAAATACTTTCATAAGTTGGCATTTCTTTAAAGTAGGAATTTTATTATTTTCTCTTGCCACTTCATTAGGAGAAACCAACCGAATAAATATAGTTGATGACTTTATCGTAGTCAGATAATCAGTTTTTCTTTTAGGATACTGATTGGGTTTTTAGTAATGAATTAGTTTTTCTACTGAAACACATTTGAAAGAACCCTCCCATTTCTGTTTGCACTTCGTATTGAGATAATATGGCCAATTATCCAGTAGCTAAACAATATCAATATTTGTAATACTCTCCAATTAGTATGCAATATTCACTTCATAATGTGAAGACATATGTGTGTGTAATGGTGGAGGTGGGACAAAAGGCCTCTAGCCGAGAGGTCTCTAACTATTGATTGTCATCTGTGACCCACTCATTCAATAGTGTGTTTTCCTGCTCTACAATGAAATGTGACTTCCTCATGCTTTATGAGTAGCATTATTGTGGAAATTGTTTAGCAGTTTGGCAAGACACATGGCTTGCTATGTTTACATTTTAAAGGTTTAAATTTATAATAGAGTTCAATACATGCATGCAGCATTCTGAAATCCATAATTAACCATATGATTATAAACTTTGTATTGTGTAATGTGACCTGTAAGTGCTTTAGATCTTTGTTTTGGATTTTACTTTTCAAGCATTGCCATTCCAAACTGAATGGTAGCCTAATGGTGAAGAATTAATGTTTTGAGAATTGTGCTGTAACAATTTTCAAACAAAAACCCTAAGATGCTAATTGTTGGTCTTTTACTGGATTAAAGAAAAATAGAGGTGCTTACAGTATGTCCACAGACTTAAAAACACAAATTTTGGGGCTAAATAAGTACCTTGTGAGAACTAAATGCCATGACTGTTGTAGTTGTACAAAGCCAAAAACCCCAATCAAGACCCTGATTCAGTCACTTAAAGCTGAAGTTAGTATTTGTGAATTTATTTTTTGAAAAATGTGTCACATGCTTGATAATTAAAATTTCCATACAACAACAGTAAAGATGTGTTTCCACTTTAAAATGCTCCTATGCTGAATATTTCACAAGATAAAAGTAAAATAAGTCAAATATGATGAAGTAAAGTAAGTCTTTTGTGTCTACAGAAAGTGTCTCTGATGTTTCAGGTCAATATAGCCAGGTCGTTTATTACACCCTGTTGAAAATATACATTTTAGGGTCTGAGGGAATTTTAGCTGTTTTGCACTTGTGGTTGTAATTGCAAATGAGCTTCTTATCCCTGCCCACTCTTCGGGCATGTCGCTTGAAAGAAGGAGAACCGGATTCAAACAGCACAATGGCAGAAAACAACTCAGAGACAACTCAAACAGAGATCCAGAGTCACATACCAAATTAAAACCGAATAAGGACATATCTGGTTATCTGAATATCTGAATGCGTGCGTACCCGAGCGGTGATGTCGCGCGCCTACTGAAAGGCGGTGGGGGGGAAGGTGTCGCGGGGGCACTTTTGATCATTTTGGAAGGGCACTTTCTATCCAAAACTAAAAAAGGCATGTGCACTGCACAGGTTGAGCCCTATGTGTGCACGTGCCTGGATGGATGGATGGATGGATGGATCTGTTTAAAAGTATTTAATAAATGAATGGATGGACTCTTACTGAGTGCAGTTGAATCAGAGAGTTGGAAGAGATTTTTTAATCCCAGTTTCTTTGCAAATCCTGTCTTGTGAACATGTCATGTGTATGCGTTAATATTAAGACACGGTAATATGCACCTGTCAAATAATATTGGTGGGTAAGGAAACTATACTGTATATTCACCAATTGTATATTAAAATATCTTTAAAATTCTTTACTAACAACGATGGGATTTATTGGAAAATATGGATAGATGGATTGATGGATAGATGGAGGGAGGGACAGAAGGTTAAATGGATGGATGAATGGGTGGATGGATGTTGGCTGTAAGGGTGGATGGATGAATGAATAGATCTGTTAAAAAATATTTAACAAATGAATGGATGGACTCTTACTGAGGTGAAGTTGAATCATAGACAGTTAGAAGAGATCTTTTAATCCCAGTTTCTTTGCAAACCCTGTTTGTGGACATGTCATGTGTATGCGTTAATACTGAGACATGGTAATATGCGCCTGTCAATCAACATTAGTGGGTGAGGAAGCCACACTGCTACTGTATATCACAGTCCCATCGGTCTCAAAAATCGCTGGGATTTGGAAAATAAGTAGATAATAAGTTAAAACATAACATAAATCAATGTTAAATTAATATTATACTTTATTATATTATTTACAAAATATCAATTGAAACAACAAAATCACTCGTAATAATGATACACTTTTAGTTTCAATTAACTAGTTTAATTTTTTTGAGTCAAACTAACAATAATTAGGAATTACTAATTTTTTACAGATGATCATTTCTTTTTCATTTAAAATACACTTAAATACATTTAAAGTAATCACCGGCAATGATGAACTAATTAACTAAATTTAAAAAGGAAACTCATTACAACTAATTACATGTGTATAAATAAACTTTTCAGCAGTTCAATATTTGTCCTTACTGTACCGTTTTAGCAAAGTTCCTAACTATTTAAAAAAATTAATAATAAAAAGAAAGGAAAAACATTGAGCATTCCCCCCGCTTTTTAGTTCAATGTCTCCTTTCATTTCCCAGCCATTTCTCATGCATTTCAATGACCACCTTTGCGCTGCCTTGTCCAGATCTGCCCTGTCCGGTATGACAGACTTTGAGGTGAGCTTTGAACTGCAATTAGCAATTAGATCAAAGAGGTAAGAGAGTGTCACAGCATTTCAGCCTCAAAAGAAAAAAAAATGAAATAAAAGGTCTGGTTTTCACAGGATTAAATATAGCCCTAAACAGGTGTTCCCAAGACTAGGGCCTCTTGATGTATTGCCGTCTCTGGCTCTGGCAGGGCTGAGAGGATAAGACTCCCCTGCTTGCTGCTCGAGTGAGAAAACAACCCCAAAAGACTGGAATGTTGAGCCCCACTGTGCCTAATTGATTGGAATTCTGTTGACCATGTGTGTCTACACTGGGCCGGCTGAAGTAAGCCGTGTTAAATCACATTCCAGGCGCTGTGTCAGCCCTCGGCTTTGTACAGGCTGGAGCATCTGGAAACAGCAGAAGAGAGGAGACTCCTCTTATAAGATTGGCCTGGTGTAAAGGTGGATTGGCTCTGCTGAATTGGTGATGTCAAAGAGACTACAGGTGAAGTGTGCGTGTTGCCAGGGTAAATAGACTGCTCATATCTAAAGGATTTTGGTGTGTTTTTGTTTGAAAAACCCAGCGGCAATTTTGGCTGTGACGCTACTGAAAGATTTGTTATTCTTTGGAGCCACAAATTCATTCTAATTCTCTTTGGATTCAGTGGAAGATCTTGTCTTGTCAGTGGTTTTAAAAAAGTTCAATTGTATATTCATACTTTTGTAAAATTCTTAATCAACAATGATATTTAATTTAATAGAAAAGATAGAGGGAGAGAAGGTAGGATAAATGGATGGATGGATGGATGGATGGATGGATGGATGGATGGGTGAGTCGATGGGTGAGTGGATGGATGGAGATGACAGATGGATTGATGAATAGATAAATGGATGGATGTAAAAGTGGATGGATGGATGGATGGATGGATGGATGGATGGATGCTTGATGAATGTAAAGGTGGGTGGGGTAAATGGATGGATGGATGAAAGAATGAATAGATGGATGGATAAACGGATAGACGGATAGATGGATGGATGGGTGGATGGACAGATGGATGGATGGATGGATGGATGGATGGATGGATGGATGGATGGATGGATGGATGGATGGATGGATGGATGGATGGATTTTGGAAAGATAGATGAATAAATGGATAGCTGATCGATGGATGTAAAGGTAGATGGATGCATGATCGATGGATGTGAAAGTGGATGGATGAAGTGATAAATAGATAGATGTATAATTGGATGGATGGATGAATGGATGGAGAGATGATGAATGGATGTAAAGACAGATGAATAGATGGATGGATGGATGTATGGTGTGTGGATGGGTGGATGATCGATCGATTTAAGAGTGGATGAATAGATGGCAGGATGATCGATGGATATAAATGTGGGTGGGTGGATAGATGGATGGATGGATGGATGGATGAATGATCAATGAATATAAAAGTGGATGGATAAACGGCTAGGTAATCATTGGATGTAAAGTGGGTGTGTGGGTGGATGAATGGATGACTACATAGATGGATAATTGAATGGATTGATAAATGGATGTAAAGACGGATGGATGGATGGATGGATGGATGGATGGATGGATGGATGGATGGATGGATGGATGGATGGATGGAAAGGTGTAAATGTATAGGTGGATAGATAAATGGATATATACATAGATGGATAATTGAATGGATAGATTGATGGATTGACAGATGATAAATATATGTAAAGACAGATGGATGAATGAATGGGTGTAAAGGTGTGTAGATGGATGGATGGATGTTGATAGATAGATAGATAGATAGATAGATAGATAGATAGATAGATAGATAGATAGATAGATAGATAGATAGATAGATAGATAGATAGATAGATAGATAGATAGATAGATAGATATTCATGGAAGGATAGATCTGCTGAAAAATATGCAATAAATGAATTAAAAGATAGTTAATACATATTTAAAAATGGATATACAAACAGATAGACAGATATATAGAAATATTTGTTTCCACATATGTCATAAATGGACAGATAGACAGGCAGTCCTTTTCATTAAATGAAAGTGTGCCTACTGTAAATACAGTATACAAAGAAAGCAGTTGTGTATTCATAAGCAAGCCTGGATTCAGGCTGATTTCCACAAATGTCTTCCACAGACTCCTCTGCTCAAGCACATACTCGATGTGTTGTAGAGTCTTACAGCAGTGGGCACAAATGACCTTCTGTAGCTCCCTGTTGCACCTCGGTTAGATCAGCCTACTGCTACACGTGCTCTTCATTCTAATGAATGTGTCGTGAGGGGGGGGAGGTGTGAGCTGTTAGGGATTATCTGTAGGTTGTAATGCTATACTCTACATTATCTAATATAATGATTACAGTATGCACAAAACCATTCGAAAGTGAGCATTACTATTCCAAATAAGAGAACAACAGGGCTCCATAAACACTGAAATACAACACACTTTACTATTACTTTATTTTGAGACTAAAAGTTAACCTTTTATGCTCCTTTTCATAGGATGTAAAATTGGTCTCAGATGTGACTAGAGAGTGTAAGGGAGGTTTCAGTTCAAAATAGCCTATGAATAACTTTTTATAACTCTTTGAAACTGCCCCTTACTAGCGTTTGTCCAAACTGTCCCGTTTTGGTGACTCGGATTTTAAATTGGAATTAGATTGTGCTTCACTCTCTCTCTTCAAAAAAGGGCGGAGCTACAAATGGCTATGTGTCAACATAATGGCAGATTTAAAACAGGAATATAGTTATCTCGATAAAAAAAAAGAAAAATATGAGTGAATCCTTTTTATTTTGAGTAAGTGTTCACATGGATGCACTCCTGAAAAGGTAATCATTGACACAATTGTAACCATACACATTTGGATTACATGCTTGGCTTCCTTTTTTTTAATCTTACAGCATCAATCCCTCATTGTATTTTGCAATTTGAACTAATCCATGGTCATGAGAGCAGTCATGTTTTGTTGACATTTGAAAGGTTGCTTCACAAATAGCAAATGTTGCCATATATATATACATATGTATGTATATATGTATGTATGTATGTTTTGTGTGTGTGTGTATGTATATATGTGTGTGTGTGTGTATATGTATGACAATAATAGTTCTGTCATATGTGTGTGTGTGTGTGTGTGTGTGTGTGTGTGTATAAACACACACACACACACACACACACACACACACACACACACACACACACACACACACACACACACACACACAATAACAGTTCTGTCAGGTTCTCGAATCTGTGACTGGCTGAAAGCCGTGAGATATTATACATAGCCTCTTCACCTTTGTGTATTACTCCACCCATAGAGTGACAGCAGATCAAACTCACTACAGTTTGACAAATATTGCAGCTGTTGGGCAACATCATGTACTATTAAGGCTTTTTTTAGGCAAGAGTGTAGTGCAACTATGCAGTTTATTTATAAGGATAGCGCCTATTTTACATATTTAAAACGTCTCCTGTTTTCGTTACTGCAGACTAGTTCAGTAAATAGAAAGAAAGAAGAAATGCCTGCATGTGTTTGGCATTAATTTCTTATCACAAACAAAACAGTAATCTGGTAGGGCTTGCGCGGCTTTGGCTTTTTTGGGATTAATTATTGTGATGTCCCGATTACAACAGAGAAGTACACGGAAATGTCTCTAGACTGATGGCATTTCATGCTGTTACATTACACTAGAGAATAATTTAAATACTAGCTCTAAAGTGGAGGAAGAAAGTAGTTCCTCATACAAAAGGATTTTTAGTCTCTCTGTGTATGATTTTCTTTTTTATATACACGATTATGCCGTTGAACTGTTGTATAACAGCATTATTACACTTGTAGCAGTGCAGTATGGCTGGGACACTAAGGCACTAAGGCCAACGCACACTTCCCACCAGTACATACAGCCAATACCAATACCGATCGGTATATACCGATACATATGCTTAAAAAGTAAGGTATTTGGATATATTTTGCTATTGTTTATTGAGCTTGATATTGTTTGCTATTTTTTTCTCCAGAATGATCTGGCAACTGACATGATTCAATTTTTGCATTTGGTAATTGTTGATCACATTTACATAACAATGTCATTAGCAACTAGTTGAGTTCTGTACATGCTTTGTAAATGCGGTTTACCTGCATTTGTCTGGAGTTTATTTGGTTGTTGGAAGTGTTTTTTACTAACGTAAACTATTGAGTGTGTACAGAACGAAATTAAGCACTGATATGAACGAACTGACAACCAAATGTAGCTTTTTTTTTTTTGCTAAAAAATTACAACTATGCTATGAAATATTATTACAATTATTTTACTAATTTATTATAAATCATTATTTACCCCTTAAATGATTTATTACTCCAGTCGTTGGTGTCAGATGCTTCAGAAATTATCATAATTTACTGACTAGTAGCCCAAAAACTTTTTTTTTATTTTTAGCAATGTTGAAAAATTAGTTGTGCTGCTTAATTTTATTGCAGGTATTATGAGGATGTATATATGATATTTATATTGACGGGGGAACTCAATAGCTTCTGGTTTTTAACATTCTTAATAATATCTATTTTGTTTTCAAAAACACAAGTGAAAGATGAGTAAATGGGTCATTTTTGGGTCAGCTGTCTCTTTGTTGAAAGAATGTTTGATCTTAAATATTCCTTTCCTTGTGTATTTGACAAAATAACAAAACATAAGCGAGAATTCTGCTGTTTCACTGACATGTCTCTGTCTCACAGCAAAATAGACTTGCTCTCCCCTCCCCCACACTGTCTGCGGTTACAGGCCGTGAAGAAAAACTAAAAGGAAAGAAAAGAGAAAAAACAACGTCAAGCGATAATAATTCACTAATCGAAGGACTACCCTTTGTTCCCTGTCAGTTTCATCTCAGCATTTAGGTAACAGCGTTACATAAACAAGCTTCCCAGTTCAGTTCTGGCCATGATCATAAAAGTAGGTCAGCGATAATCTTGCTCTGTTATGACACGACATATTTCCTGTGGCCATGATAACGCTAGCTGAAGCCAAGAATATATCACAGAAACATTGTTTATTGATGCGTACAGTTCCTCTGGTAACGTCTCGTCGTATTTCAAAGTGATGCAATGCAGTTTTGTGAAACTTCACAATCCCGACTGCAACTAAACCCTCCCATGGGGTCTGAGAAAAAAATATGTAATAAAATAAAATACTGCCTTTTTTATCAGCAAATTATGACTGCAATAAAGCAACTGATCTTGCGCCCCAAGGCAACTGGATTATTGGGCCAGTCAAACTAATGCTTCATCTAAAAAGTGAAGGTCAGAAAGTACATCCACAAATGGCTCCCTGAAACAAAAGCTTTCCTGCTTTTCTCATCCATACCTGTTCCTTAAACAAAGGTGATCTGCTTTTTAGTAGATAGCTGGTCTGAGAGCACCAGAGTAATATACAAACCAATGATGATGTCAGCTTGTTATTGACTTTCCAAGTCTGAATGACTGAGCAAAGGAGAGGGGGTGGGGTGGAATCTATTGCAGGCGATGCCCAGCCAGGCAAAAATGAGTTGACAAGCCAGTGTGGGGGAAGGGTGGGATTCTGCAGAGTCTCACAGCCCCAGACATCATCTCGAAACTGTGGCTGTGCTGCTTTTCTTCAGTTTACAACGCTCTCGCCCCATTTTTCTGATGTAAACTCAATTAGGACGACGAGGAGGGGCGGATATCGCAGTCTACGGTCGCTAGTTTTTGCATTTGCTAAGATGGAAGTACGTTTTGACTCTATTGTTTGAAAATAGGGGGAAGGGGCAAAATCTGGATTTGAAAAGTGGCGAGTTACGCAAGGGTTCTTTTTTTTTTTTTACAGGAAATACTTTTCTGTTTCTGCCAAAACCACAGGCCTGCCTTAGACTGTATAAATAACAGGAGGGAAGGGGTGTGGGGAAGATTTTAAATTTGTGCCCTGCCCCCATCACACACCCACACACACACACATACATACACAGAATTAAGCATTCCCCTCGATTAATAGGTCTGTGTAAAATATTACACATACCAGCCATTATGAGTAACTTATGGCTGATAGGGGTGTAATTCTTACTGTAATATTAATGTAATATATCTCAGAAATGGGACGAGTGAGTGTTTAAGTGGATTTTCTTTTTATGACTTGATGTTTGCCATTTTGAGGGGAAATGACTACAGCGAATACTGCAGTAACAGCATGTGCTAAAACATTCCAAATATCAGTTAGAGGGCAAATAGAAATTAAATATTACAACTTGTAGTTCAGGTATGATACGTTACTAGCACTGTTAATCCAAATTCTCAACTATTTGCTAAATAAAATTAGGATAAAGATGTTTTTTGACATCAAAACAAAAGTGTTTTTAAAAATAACATTAGAACTTCTTAGTTTTATATTTTCTAAGCAATCAAATAAAAACCCAGTTTAATGTCATTCAGTTTAATAATAGTTTGTCAAAAAGGTGCAACTTGAACCATTTGATGGCATATTAAAATGATAATAATTTATAATTAAACAATCAAAAATACATTGACATTATTGTTCTTTACCTCTTTGTCAGCAAGAAAACAAAGTAGACATTTGACTTTAATTTAGCATGTATCCATGTTTATAAAACAACTGATATAAATTTTATATGAAGCAAGGCTTTCCATATATTTTGTTGTTAAAGTATTTGTCCAATCAGACTGTATTTTCACACTTTAAAAAAAAAAAAAAGACAATCTGTGCAACATGGGCTATAGTATATATCTATATTTAAGGAAAGTACAACTTAAGCCTGGTTTATACTTCTGCATTGAGTGATCGGCGTGACCCATGAAGCATGCAATGCACGTAGCTGTGCATTTATATTTTTGCGCATTGTTTCTGTTTCTCTGCAATAACACTTCAGAAACACTAGCTGGCAGTAGGTGTTTATGTTCCTTTGTGTTGAGTTTCTTTGCTGTTTTTTTCTGAACGCTAACTTAATGTTAAAGTAGCTCAAACTGTTTCATTTTGAGGTGGGAATCGGCAGACATGCAACAACTTTAACCATGAGGCAAACACAAATAAACAGTTTCCATCTAAATCTCCTTCACGGGACTTGTCACTTGTAAACATTCGCTCCAATGGGCTCTGCCCAACTCTGCCCACACTCATCAGCGCTATCAAGCTGACCAATCACAGAGCTTGCGCAGCACATCGTTGCGAAATGTTAAATTTTTTGAGAGGTGCTTCGTCGACTGCAACGACAGGGCTATAGATCAACTTTTAGATTAAAGTCCAGCTTTTCAGTAAGAATAGCTTTCTTTATGTTGACCACATTGTGTATTGTGCAAGGAATAAGCATGAATCCACAGATTATTAAATGTCCCCAACAATAATTTAATCACCTTCAAAATAAATGAATGCTTTGTCAAAATTTTCCAGTCAGGTTTAAGGCACTAAATGCAATTTCTGCATTGAGAGGCACCTTTTTTGAATGATTTACTAACGGTCGAGAGTGTTTTGCGTGCGTCTTTTCAAGTCTTAACCGCCTGCTGTGCCTCGCGTTTTTGCCCTTGCCCGCCATGTGCTCGCAGTTGAAAAAAGTCAACTCTGAGCAGAAAAAGCATGTCACGTCAGTCGCGTCTTTTTCATTATTCAATTAAATGAAAGCAGAGGCGGGGCTTCCATTGATGTGCCAGCAGTGTTTGTGTTGTCAAGACAACAGCAGAGACATTTGAAGATGGAGGAGAGACTTGTGGTTGCTGAATTGAGTTATCTGGACCTTTATGACTTGTCAAATCTTGAATATCACAATATTATTAATTATTAAAAATATTATAAAATTAAAAGCAACATTCCTGCACTATACCCAGCTAATTTAGTCATTGCCTAGCAACATAAAGTGCTCATATCTTCTCTTTTTCTTATCAACAAAAAGGCATTGACGTTCACGACGTTTTTAGAGATTAAATGCGTATGCGTGGACACAAAGCCCTCGCCGTGGCTGTCGCTGATGCGCACCTCTCAAAACATGTAACTACACGTAGAAGCACCGCTTAGCGCAAGCCCTGTGATTGGTCAGCTTGGCATTGATGACAAGTGTGGGTGAGACAGATAGCTGCACGAACCCCTTGGAGCGAGTATTTAAAGTGTTGCGTCCCATAAAGGAGGTACAAATGTAAAGTTTTGTTTTGTGTTTACCTTATGATTAAAGTTGTTGCACGTCCCCCATTCCCCACCTTAAAATGAGTGAATTTGAGCTACTTCTACATTAAGGTAGCGTTCAAAAAAACAAAAAACCAGTGAAGAAACTCGACCCAGAGGAAGATAAAAGCCTAACTGCCAGCTAGCGTTTCGGAAGTGTTATAGCAGAGCAACACAAACAGCGTGCAGAAGTATAAATGTACGACACCGAACAAGGCATGCCCCGTGAGTCACGCCAATCACTTCACTTAAAAGTATAAACCAGGCTTTACTGTGCAAGACTCAGGTGAGACATGGACATAATCAGCTACATTTCAAAGAAAAGTGTCTGTCACTTGAAGTCAAGTTCGATACAAGTCCACCATATTAGTAAATGTGAATGGGCAGTTAATGAAATATTTGTTTCGATTTTAGCCTCCATTCCGATTATGAAGGAACAACAATCGAGATAAAATGGTTATTGTGTGTCATATGCCTCCCCTTTTTCAGAAGTCTGCATTCATTTCTTGTCAAAGTAAAATCATGTAAATATACTTTTGCACCACAAAACATGCTTGATTTAATGTTGTTTTTATTATGAATTGTATTTGATTGATTTATTTATTTATTTAAGTTGTTTTAAGTAGAACGTGCTGTTCTGTTTGCACACTAATAATAACACTAATAATAATAATAATAATAATAATAACATTAATAATAATAATAACATTAATAATAATAATAATAATAATAATAATAACAATAATAATAATAATAACATTAATAATAATCATAACATTTATAATAATAATAATAATAATAATAATAATAATAATAATAATAATAATAACATTAATAATAACATTAATAATAACATTAATAATAATCATAACATTAATAATAATAATAATAATAATAATAATAATAATAATAATAATAAATACTTAGACCTTTTTGTTTGCAATAAATGACTTTGCTACAATATTGAATCACTGTTTGTCCTCTGTAAAGTCAGTATCCTCCAGTTGAGCACTACGGCATTAAGGTGCATATAAACACTTCATACTGTCAATTTCTCTACATTAGTTTCATTAAAAAGTAATTGCCTTTTACCCACCAGAGGTGTTCAGTGTGCTGGAGAACTACTAGAAAGTGGTGCTTGAGTCTATTATAATCTTATCTTTGTTGGTGTTTTGTCTCCATGATAATGAACCACAATTCTCAAAATAATAGCATATGCTATCTAATTCCCAGCATGTTTTTTGTTTTAATCGGCATGCAACTGTTTTATGCTATGTCTACCATTTGCTGCAGATTTCAGCTAAAAAGAACATTAAGTGCTATGAAATACTTCTTTTAGTTAATTTAGATTATGCAATTCCTTGCACAATACAATATTATCACCTCACCTCATGTTATTGCATGGTACTATTGCTGATACCACATAAACTTGCTAAGTAGCTCACATAGTAGGCTACACCTTTCAACAAAAAAAGTTAACATAATAGCTTGAAGATGTGCTTAAAAATGACATGGCTGCTTCAGAAAAAAAAAAAAAAAAAAATATATATATATATATATATATATATATATATATACACATATGTATATATACATACACATACATACATACACACATACACACACGTACATACATACATACATACATACATACAGACAGACAGACAGACAGACATACATACATACATACAGACAGACAGTTAAAGTCATTTATTTATTTATTTATTTATTTATTTATTTATTTTAAACCTTTTCCCTTTTAAAATTTCTTTTTTAAATATTTCATAAATGATGTTTAACAGAGCAAGGAAATTTTCACAGTATGTCTGATTATATTTTTTCTTCTGGAGAAAGTCTTATTGGTTTATTTCAGCAAGAATAAAAGCAGTTTTTAATTAAAAAAAAAACATTTTTTAAGGTCAAGTTTTTTCTATAGAAAAAACCATTAAACCCTGGGAACCTGTATTTTTTTTCTTTTTTAATTTTACAAGTCAACTAGAGATAAACAGTTGAGTTTTACCCTTTTTGAAACTATTCAGCTGATTTACAGATCTGGCAGGAGCACTTTTAGCTTAGCTTAGCATAAATCATTGAATCGGATTAGATCATTTGCCAAAAATCTGATAATTTTCTTATTTAAAACTTGACCCTTCCCTTCTGTAGTTAGATTGTGTACTTAGGCTTGCAGAAATGAAAAGTGAAAAGTTTCTATTTCTAGGCCAGTATGCTAGGAACTAACACATTCTGGCATGATCCAATTCAATGAATAATGCTAAGCTAAAAGTGCTCTCGTCAGAAACGGAGATTGGCTCAATGAATTTAAAATTGTAAAACTCAACTCTTGGTGACTTATAAAATGAGTAGTGTTCCTGTGACTCTCCTGTCGTGATCACCTCTCTCCTCTTACTTTAGTGTTCCCGGTCAAAATTGACCGCTCAACACTCTAAAAATAACTCACAAGGTCTGTCACCACTACATAGTTTAATACATTATTGTAACCTAAAAATTAAAAAATGCTGATAAGATCAAAACTTTTAAGTTGCCAGAATAATTTTATTAAGCTTTCAAATCAGGAAGATATTGAAAATTACATCAATTTAAAAATGCAGCTAATTTAAAGGTAAATATATCTGTCAGTTACTTTAAAACAATATTTTTAGCAACTCAAAGAAATTGGGTTGATAACTCACACTAATGGAGTTGTTTTGAATTTTAAAGTCCACACAATGATGTTTTTTTTTTTTTTTTTATACTGATAATATGGGACAGTACAAGATTTTGTTTTGTAAAACAATGAAAACCTGTGGTTTAATACAAATAAAAAACTAACGAAAAACAAAAATGTTGTTGTTAGATGTATTTTTTACAAGCATGTACAGTAAATTTAAAAACAACTGGATTTGTTTTCAATTTTAATAAAAATAAACAACTTTTTTTTTGAGTACTCAACTTAATTTTGTTAGATGTTGTCTTAACTTCAATATATTAATGCAAACTGTTGCATTAATTTTTGTTTTGTTTTATCTAAACAATGTTTTTTAGAGTGTATGTAACTGCTCATAAATTGCTCAAAAAGCATTTTTCACCACCAAATCTTTCTTCAAAATTCTTTAGCTGTCAACAAAGTCTCAAACTAGTGTTTAACATGGATTTATAAAGTCAGACATAAAATAACTGCAGTGAAAATTGAAATAGGCACTGAAAATGTATTACAAAATGAACATGTCATATAATGGAGATAATCATATGGGAGGATCAGCACATAAGCCTGGGGAAGAGATGTATACCCACAAAAGACGTTGTTCAGTCTTAAATGTGTCTGAGTGAGTGAGCTTGGGGTGTGTATAGGGATGTTTTCTGTTTGATGGTTGGATATAGTCTGGATCCTCATTCACTTTTAACCGGGAACACCGGAGGAGTAACACAGTTGATTAAAACACTCAATAAGAGGTGATCATAACTTTATTATGTTTAAGTGCAAACTGTGGAGAATATCATAAGGCCTTGAGGCAATCAGAAGTAAAACACAATATTTGTAAGTGTTTTAAGCTGTAAATTGGTCAGATTTGACCCAATAATGACAGGAAGGCTAACAATGTCGGTTACGTTTAGGGTAAGATGCAGCTGCTTTTTGTGATATGCAATAAAGCATTAACCTTTTAGCATAATTGGTGATTTGATTTATGAACTGCTTGATACATCCCTGGACCAATGTTGGCAAATGTTGTTGAAAATGTTGGCACAATTACATATAAAGATCTATTTTAACAACATTTAACTTTTAAACTAACACGAAAGAAGCGACGTATTGTAATGCCACTATAGGCACACTTTTTAAAAATGAACCTATAACAATATCTCTTTCAAGAATCTTCCATTTTCAGGCCTTCAGAAACCCATTGTTGCATAAAAAACAAAAATTTAACAATTATTTTTAAATCAGGTGTAAAGATCCAAAAGATGTGCAACAAAAATTTAAGTGGAGATAATGCATTGAATTTCATAAGACATTTTTAAAGTAGGAATACCTCAAAATGTTTGGTATTTACTGTTTCATTTGATAGGGATGGATTGACTGGCCCTTTCTAAAAATAAAATTGTATTTAGTAGGGGTGAGTGGAAATCCATATTTCGTGTTCATTGCGTGTCGGCATATTGTCTTCCGAGGCACAAGTCATTTATTAAATAAGGAAAAGATTCACGCAGCTTGTCCTACCGCAGCAACTTTCGTTTTTACTGTTGATATTTGGCGCCAGTTAATCAGCAAGTGACTATTTTGCTCTTTTTGACTCGTTGGATGGAAACATTGCTTTATAGGGTATATGGAGAAACATGCTAATAGGACTTTTAATTTGCCAGTAATCTGGGTTAATCGCTTCCGGTTAACTGTAGGCCAATGTAAAATCGTCGTGTTTAAGGTCAGTTTTCTTTAAGGTCAGTGATATCTGATATAAAGTGGGTCTCATATTGTACAAGAAGCACTGCATTAAATTACATTTTCCTCGTCATGTCTTTATAATATGAGCATTTATTTTAACCCAATATATTCAATGGAGCTTCTGGGCTAGCCTGCCGATTCTGGCGAGCGCATGCGAGTAAATGGCTTTTTGTGTCGTTTTACGCTTAAGCAACTAAATGAAAAACACTAGCTCGGCATATACCCTATTTGCACATCATTCCAGTTTTACGCGTAAAGTTTGCATTTTTAGATGCTACTGTTGCACTAAAAGCAGAAATTTTTTTCCATAGCATACAGATGAAAACCTTGTTAAAATTCTACTTACCGATTCTACACCACAGATTCAGGAAAACAACAACACCAAAAAAATGCTGTCTCATGCATGCCCGGCCAATAGGTGGCGATGTAATTTGTACAATATTAATAAAACAATAATACTTTTTCTTTTTAATAAATACTTTTTTTATTTAATAATACTGTGGATCTGCACGGATATATGTGAAGTCTAGAAGGGATACAGTTTTATGAAACTGTACAATACTATTTCTTTATGTTATCGTGAGGGGTACGTTTAGGGATGGGGAAAACATTAATAAGCATATAGTAATGGTTAAGGATAAGGTCCTATAATTCACCAATATTATATTGGCTATCCATTACACATAACACATAGCACAATAAGCTCAATAAGCTCAAAGTGAGACAATAATGGTGTCATTTTCAAAACTTACACTTTGAATCACTTTTGAAACCCTTTTTTTTTTTTACACAAAATACGGTATTGTTGTGTGAATGACCAGCAAAATTAAAAGAATTTTCTTGTAGAACATAATCAAATATCTTATTTACAGCGTCTTACTAGGGTAGATAGATGAACAAATGAAATGATGTGTTAAAAAAAATTTGTTTGGTATTTAGAAGGGAAATCAATATTTTAATTTAAATGTGTTGCATTATTTTACCTCATACATCTCTATCAATACCCACATGGCAAGAATTAATATTTTTAGTCAAAGACTGTCTAATATATAAATTGTCCAACATCTAAATTTCCAAATTTCTTCAGAGGGATTTTTTTTTGTATTATTTTTTTTAATGACTTTTATTACATGTTTTTTTATCTTTTCATTTAGATTTTGCTGCACTTTTAAAAGTATGTTCCTACATTTTTTTATTCAGCAAACAGAGTTAAACTTTTTCTAATGTATACCTGTAATGAATTCTTTAATAAACCTGTCAGTGTGCTCATGAGGCCTGGACAGACTACAAACAATTGCTAAAATCTGACTTTTGGCACTTTCCCCTAATCCCTAATCAGGCTTATTCAAGGAGCCCTTTTGTCCCACACTGACATCCATTCACTGTTTTTCGCATTTCCACTGGGCAACGACTAGATTGCGGGGGATAGAACACACCATGCGCACACACACACAGACACACGCATATGCACACCTTTAACCAAAACAGCCTTTCTGGTCCAAACATGCATTTTAATTATAGATGCTCCTGGGCTGCACACCCACACACAGATTTGTTTAATATGCACTAATCTCTCCTGCCTTTGCCTCCCACGTTGTATACACTAATGGCCACTGAAGCTTGCAGTCCCTGAGCCAGAGCCCTACACTAAACACTGACACCCATCCTCTCCCGGCTTTGTTTCCAACAGCTCACCGAGGAGTTTCTTTTGTGCCCTGCTCTGAACAATTGAGCTTGATCCGGTCTCCCTGTCTTTCTCTCCTTCTGAATCCGCTGAAATTTATCAGCGTCCCTTGTGAGGGAGGACCAGATGGCTGCCCTGCTCTTGTTTTCAAGGCTTCGGATGCAGCTTTGTTTGTTAGCATAGCCATTGAAACCTTAGCCATGGGAGAGACTCCCAGTCTCCATCTTGTTGTCTGCAGCTCCACGACTGGATCCATGACTGACTAATTAATTTTTTTATGATGACGAATATGTAGGTTTTGGTATCACATAGCATATAGTGTTAGTGCGGAACTAATCACGATGTTTTTGGACAACTATATAACTTAATTGTTATTGTGGCTACTTTTGGTTTTATTTATTACATTAATTGAGTTTACTAAAACATTTCAAGTAAAGGATTTGTTTTTGAAGTTGAAAACGAATTGTTCAAGCAAAAAATTTTTAATTTTGATTTTCTTTATGCACTAAATAAAACAAATCAATTTCTACTTAGCAGGACAGTAGCTACATTTTCATCCATGTATTTTTATGCGCATTTTTAATATGCGCGTAAACATTCCCTGATGGAAACGCCAAGATGCACATAAATTTTGAAAATCCGCATAAACATGCGCATAACTGGGTAGGATAAACTTTTTATTCTATAAGAAAAAATGTGCATAAACTACAGTGGAAACACTTTTACCGAACAAAAAGGTCATGTGATTTTGTTATAAGAGACCATGTGGTGATAAAAATGTGTGTGAATGGGCAAACCAGCAGGTTGAGCACATTGTAAAACAACTGCAATGTTGTTTTGGTCATTCTAAATCGCTGTAACCATTTCAGTATATGTGTATTATATTATTAATTACCTCCAGAACTGTCGAGAGCTACTGTGCTTCGCGTCTCAAGCCTTGAAACGCCACCAAACATTCATTGCGTGTCAGAAAAGATTCACGCAGCTTGTCTGAGTGCAGCAAATTCCGTTTTTACTGTTGATATTTGGCGCCAATTAATCAGGAAGTGACGATTTTGTTCTCTTTGACTTGTTGGATGGAAACGCTGCTTTATTTGCAAATCTTTTATGCAGTTAATCTGGATTTTTGGATGGGAACATAAAAACAAAATTTTTTTCCACTGCTTATGCAGATAAAAACATTGTTAAAATCCTACCCCTTTCTTACAGATTCATGAAAACGACAAAAAAAAGCTGTATTATGCATGCCAGGCCAGTAGGTGGTGATGTATTCTATGAAATAATAATAAAATTAAATACTACAGATCTGCATGAATATGGGTAAAATCTAGAAGACATACAGTTGCGGCATGCACACATTAATATGGCATGATTTTTATGTACAATAATTACTATTTCTTAACATTTTCATGAGAGGTAGGTTTAGGGATTTAGGTAGACTTTAGTACCTTTCACACATACAGACCTTTCTGGAACTATCCGGAAAGGTCTGTATGTGTGAGCTGGCCATTTTTAAAAATACCGGGAAATTAGTTCTGGCTACTTTCCGGAAAGAAAAGTTTTAACATTACCGGTAATTTGCCGGAATGCTGCGCTGTGTGAACGCAGAAGAAAAACTTGCTGGAAAGAGCGCGTTCACGCTTAGAACACGCTGACGTGAGATGTGTACTCCAGCCAATCAGAACATTCAGACACATTCACATCCATGCTGTTTATGAAAATAAAAGCCTTTGAATATTTTTTCAGACACATTTAGCTGCTAGATATTTGTCAGATAATGTCCTTATTAATGCCAACTGTGTAAAATTGATAAAATGCTTATGATAAGCCTTCAAGCTCTGCTTCAGTTGCTTGACGTGTGTGCACATGAAGCAGCTGATGAGCACCATTACACACACACACACACACACACATATCATGTACATCTCGACATGTGAAAGTGTTCCACTATGTTTTCATCGAAGTTGTTCACAATACTTATCCATTCACAGAGTTTGTAGTCAAATACAAGCGCAGCCGTTTAAAGGTCACTTCTGGTTTATGATGTCAGAATTTACCAGTATTTTGGAATGGATGTGTGAATAGTCTTTTCCGGAAAAATTCCGTAGCGTCCTTGCCTGTGCGAACAGCGCTTTTTTAAAATTACCGGTAAAGTTGTTCCTGAAATTTTCAGGATATTTAACAGTATCACTGTGTGAAAAGGGCTATTAATAAGGATAAAGTAATGATTAAGCATAAGGTCCTATAATTAGCCATTAATATTTTGGCAATTAAATACTCATAATTAACACAAAGTATGCCAAAATATGGTATTGTTGTGTAAATGAACAGCAAAAACACTTAATTAGTGTTTATTTTGTAAACCATACTCCAATTATCTTTGTGTTATTTATAGCATCTTATAGACAAATGAATGAAATGATCTGACCCTTTAAAAAGAAAAGAAATTAGTTTGGTATTTAGTAGGCATCAGGGGAAATCAATATTTAAATGTATTGCAATATTTTACCTCATGCTACTATATCGATATTCTCATGGCTGGAATCAATATTTTTAGTTGACGATTAATCTAAATAACCTGTTTTCCTCTTCTAGTGATTTTGCTTCGAGATGCAGAACCGAATAAACAGATGTTCAAGTGGAAAGATGAGAGGACAAGAGAAGGTGGGAGGAGTGTCCTTCTGTTCAAGGCTTTTACACACTTCGAGGTTTGATAAGATTACAGCCAAACAGACACAAACCCTCCACCCCTAACGCCGCGATTGTCCAGGACACAGAAGGAGAGTCTGAAATGAATGAGAACAGGAAAAAGAACACAGTGGTTGGATTTGAAACCAGTCAGTCAATGACTCAACAGACAGCTTTGCAAATTCAAATGAGCGTTAGCAATGTCCAGTAAAATATGTAATGACATTTAAGGTGATAGAACACTGATATGCATATTTTTATTCATTCCATTAACCACCGAAGCCATACAGTTGCCTTGCCTTCAAAAACCAAGCAGATGAAAGCTACTCGAATTTCTACCTTAGTTTGCTGCCAAGAAAAGCAGCATTTTTTGGACTCGGCCAACATGATTGCTATGGCAACCAAATAATTTTTTTTTTTACACATGGTCATGTGATTAATTAAATAATTATATAATCATGACATTTAGCATTTGTTTCAGAGGAATCCATGCCCCCTCCCCCACCTCATATAGCAGATAACCAAGGATTAATGCTCCGTTCGTGTCTTGAATTAATGTAATTATGAGATTCTACTCGGAGCTGAACTCAGAAATGATTTGTTGCTATGGGAACACTCATAACGCCAAAATTAATCCATGCGTGGCTTTGTTGTTGATGGCAGCAAAATATTTAATCACTAGATTAATTTGTTAGTTTACGACAAAATGATTGGACAGTATGTCTCAGAAACAAGCAATAGTGTATTTAACGAAATAGTTCAATTTAGCATCAAATATTACGTAAAACAAATATATATATGTTAAGTTTACTTCCCTTTTGGTGCTATTTTACATGACAAAAAAGAGAATACATATATAACATAATTGATTTAATTATACATATAATTTGGTCGTCTGCACCAAACGCGATGCAAAACAACAGAATTTTTTTTAATTTCAAAACCAATCTCTTCATTTCAGCAACTGCACTCACAACTAAATGGTAACGGTCATGATCTAATTAATACAATTTTACCCTATTTAATATCATTAAAAGTACTCTGGGTGAGTACTAATGTTATTGGTTTGCACTGACTTTCATTTTTAAAGCATTTTTAAACTGAATTTGAAACTGAATAAAGCACATAATCAGTACCTGAGGTGATAATTGTCTTTGTTGTTTATGTTGTTTTGGTACAACATTGCAGAAATAGAAACTGTTTCTAAAATAGGAATTTTAGGCGTTACCGTAACAGGTGGTTAGAATGAAAACTAGTTTCAATGTGAAAAAGATTGTCGTGTGTCGCAGCGCTGCGAGTAGTTAGGACATGGTGTCCATTTATATTACAAGGCTGTGTATAGTTATGTTAAAATAATCCAAATTTGCACAGATAATACAATTTCTATATTATGCATGCCAGGCCAGTGCATGGCGATGTATCTTTGTGATTAAAAACTACATCTCTAAACAGATTTGGTCCCTTGTTTGCAAGGGACTATATGCACAGCTAATGTTTTTCAGCCAATGATGAACTTCTGGTGAAAGCTTTATTTATTTTCAATTTCATAGTTCCTTTTACAGCATCAACATTATAATGTAATTCAAATATAATCAGCTAAATAGACCTAAGTCTCCATTTAGTTGTTAAAGCGTAAAAAGAGACAAAAGACCGTAGATACCGTCATTAGTGGCAGGCTAGCGCAGAAACGCCACTGAAAATACTGGGGTACAATATAATTTAAAGCTGAGCTTCTTGTTTCGTCTGATACTTACTTTATGTAGTATCTCAGCCAGTCAGTAAAGATTGCCTTTTTTTTTTTTTTTTTAAAGAAATCAGATCTTAAATGTGCCGATTCTGAATGGCATGACAATTAACTTGAAGCTCTCAGGCTGGCTGACTAAACTTCAAAGTCGATATACCCATATACCTCATAGTTAGCAAGTACTCAAGCATGCCTGTGGACTGAATGTTGAACTGATGTTCACACATCTTTTTTCGTAAAAATAGAAATGTGTTGTGTTTATGTAGTTTACACAAAAACTATAATAGTATCGTTAAAAAAATCCCATTTTCAGACGATTGTGTTTTCAAGCATTTACATAAATAGATAAAATCCATGAAAAGTTTTCGGTTTCTAGTAAAAAATCGTTTTGCATAAACATTGCACTGCATTCAAAGTTGCACGAGACACCCCCTCGAATTAAATTCCTTGGCAGGGAATGTTAAATAGTTTTCACATAATTTTTTTGTTGACTTGACCCATACTAGGGCTGTGCGATTTGGGCAAAATATCTAATTGCGTTTTTGTTTTGTTTTTGTTTTTTTTGACAGATATTGCGATTTCAATTTGATTTGCGATTTAATTTTTTAGTTAAGCTTTGGCTCATTCACACTTCTTATATATCCACCTGTGGTACTTTTGTAGATGCTGATTGATATATTGCCTCGTGCTGGTAACAATTCTGCGACAGCTCTTAAAAATGACCTGGTTTTGTTTGGTGTCTGTAACTTTGAAACCGAAATATTCCTATACTACCCATGTTCTGTTTTTCGTTGATATTAATTTGTCTATTAATGCCCACTCGTCTGCGCTTTCCTGTTTCTTTGTTTTTTTATTGTGGGCATTTCGCATTAGTTCTGTTGCACTATTTTGGGGTGCAAACAACGACTTAACTCGCGACTGGACTATCATAGTATAATACATCAGTAGGGTACGGAACGATGTTGTGACGAGTGTTTCCCAAAACTCTGTCGCAGATCCATCATTTGAACCAAGTTAATTATATCGTAAAACGCCCACAATGATGCTCTAAACCGGTTGGTAACAACTTCTTGAGAAAAGAATCCCATAATTTCTTTGTGCAAACTATATTTTAAATGCACACACATTAAAAAAAAATAATCCAATATTATTTTTATAAAAACATGCACTCGCTTTTCATATTTCTTTGAAATATGTAAATGGCACATATAGGACCGATGTTTCCTTTACTATTGAGAACATTACATATTCTATTCTAAAACAAAAATGTATAAATCATATACATAAATAATGAGGTTATTTATTAAGAAATTTAATTCAATATTTATTATTTATTAGTAAATGAAAAAAATTACTTTAATAATAATATTAATGCAAATTATGATTATTATTATAAATAATTATATGTATTATTATACAATTTGACACATGCAAACCACAACAGATTTGTTATAACCAACAGGCCCATGTCATATACAGTTCAGATACTT
The DNA here is from genome assembly GCF_052040795.2 of Danio rerio. NCBI lineage: Eukaryota > Metazoa > Chordata > Actinopteri > Cypriniformes > Danionidae > Danio > Danio rerio. The sequence continues at coordinate 8,755,096 of NC_141031.1, forward strand.
AACAAATAACCTACTATGAATTAAAAGCATTGACGTAAGCTATGCGTTTTGTTTTCACAACAACGCAACAAATACTTTGAAAGCAAATTACACCTAAGAGAGACGACTTTAATGCTTTTTTTTAGCATTTCAAGTTTGAAAGTTAAAATTTTCGGTCCCACTTTATAATGTGTCGCTTATACCTGTGAACTTATATTTGTAAGTTGTATGTAACTACAGTGTGTGTACACACTGGTACATAGTATTTAATTGTGTAATACTGGTGTAACTACACACATGTAACAACCCACTGAATAGCATGTGTAAGTTCAAATGTGTAACAGGACATTAATAACACAATCTTTGGTAAACTAACTCTTTAATGTGAATTAATGTGATTTTACAATTTACCTTAAAACAACATATAAACACAAGGCATTTGTATATTCCTATATACACTTATACTTTTTGGCTGTAGCTGCTATTGTTAAAAAGTTGCACAAATGTGTTGGTTTTAAATATTACATAGTAATTTGTGACCATTTTAAACTATATTGAGAAGACAGTTCCTGAAGATTTACGCTGTAATTACACAAGTATCACAGGGTGAAACCTTCTAATGTAGTGTTAGTTCTGCCATTCTTATTCTAAAACAGTATTCAGAAGTACATGGCATGCAAACAGCTGTGGAAGTGGGAAAATACCTGCAAGTGTATTGTTGTTACACAATGCACTTATTATCATCTTGTTACAGATGTGTAGTTTTTAGTGTTTTTACCAAAGTCCTGTTACACTTTTGAACTTACACATACTAATCAGTGTTGTTTTATATATGTAGTTACACCAGTGTTACACAATTAATACTATGTACCTGTGTGTACATACACTGTAGTTACATACTACTGATATATTTACTTACCATGTAAGGTCACAGGTATAAGCAACACTTAATATACCCGAATGGGTGGTAAATTAATAGAGATTAGAAGGGATAACTGGGAATAAAACACAGCCAGGAACTATGTTTCTAACTCCAGCTCCAGAGGTGTAGTTGCAGGCATACAAGTTTGCAATGCGGTTTGCAAATGTTCATTGGAAAATTGGATTTGGGAAATGTCAAATCAACAAACTATGTTTGTAATGACCGAATGTGCGACCTTAGTTGGCAAACTATGGTTTTTGGAAACGCTCTCCTAAATGGGTAGAACGAAAGTGTGCTTACTTAGTTGGCTAATAACACTGTCACACACACAGACAGCAGTCATGCATTTATAAGTTTCAAATTGCGATTCGATTAATTGCACAGCCCTAACCCATACAATATTAAAATAGTAAAAATTACTTTAATGTTAACATTTAAAAAGAAAAACAGACTTGCATATTTTCACATTAATAAAGAATTTATTAGACAAAATATAATCCACAGTATTGAAACACAAGCCACATGTAAATGAACATTTTTAAATGTGACTACACAAAATAAAAACACATTATCATAATTAATGATCATAATTAGGTCAAAATTTAATCAATTACATTTATAACTGTTGTGCCTATTCACTGAATAACAATCAACATTTATGACCTTATAAAAGATCTCAAATGATAAATCTGGCCATATCACAATGCCTAATATAATCTCTTTTAATGGCATTTTTACAACATAAACAATCTCAATTCGCGTGTCAAAACGAGTCCCGCGCATCATAATAAAGATTGTAAGTCGCTAAAATGATATACCTCTTCTGCAGTTCACAGTAAAATCCAGATTGAGATGGAACGAAGAGGCATGTTATTGCGATATTCCTCCTTCAGTTTCAACAAAGCTGCATAGACAACCGCCCAGGCCTCCCCCATTTTCGCCTGGAAAGTCACCTCTCCAGTGTTTGAGTGTCTGAAGCCGTTGGCTGCTCCTGAACCGTTTGGCTCTTTCTCCACTAGCAAACAGCCCCACAATGTACCTCAATCGCTCTTAAATCTATTTTTAAACGATTTTATTCCGCTCTACGCCGATGCGAACGGGACCGGACTGTTGTTTGGGAATTTATCTGAAGACCTGCCGCCTCAAAGCAGCTTTATAACGCTTTGTTTGAGCACTATTTGACAAAATAGTCGAGGAGGAGGAAATTCCACACAAGCAGTGAAAGGCAGTCCTCGCGTTCATCCGGGTATTAAAGTGAGTGTTTTCTTCATTTTTACTCGTTATATCGATAATACGGTAGTATATGCGTGTTTGTGTTGCGTTGGGTGTTTTTAATAACAATATACAGCGATTTATTATTTGGCAAGGGCATTTCTTTTGGAGGATCTGGCTGGGTGGGGGATGGGAAGCAATGTGTGTGTGTGTGTGTGTGTGTGTGTGAGAGCGTGAGCGCGTGTGTGTGCGCGCGCGCGTAAATGCAGCACCACTTCAGATTGTTTTGTAGTTTAGGTGTGTGCAAAATAAAATTTCATAATGCATTAAAATACACAAGCAATCAAATTAAGCATTAATAGAACAATTTTACATCTGCTTTGTATGTTTATTATTGCTGTATGCATATGTAATAGAACATTAAAGTTGATTTCTAACAAGTTTTCATGTGCTTCATACACTTAAATCAAGTTAATGTTCTCATATAAACACACTTCTATTATTATCTACATGTGATGCACTTCAAAACACTGACTTAGTCTTGTTTTTATTATATAATTATGTTACGTGAACTGTATATGAATTATAATCAATGTTTATAATCAAACTGTACATGTAGATGAGCACGAGCACATGACTGTTGTTGGCAAAGCACTAACTCTGTGAGAGTGGGGGAGGGGAAGCTCAACTCATTCAGTGTTTGGGCAAACACAAGTGTGTGTTAAATGACATGATCGTGAATTTGTAATCATTTACATGTAAAGTGATATTTCTTAGCATGCACACTGATTATATACACTCTCATTGTCAAACTATGCAATGCATATGACTGCGAGTAACACCAAAATAAGGCTCCAGACTTAATGCATACTGTATAACACAACGTAACAATGATATATACAAGTCAAACAGTCAATAAATACAAAACAATAGTCTTTATAAAAAGGAATATGTGTGTGGATGTGATATCTGGATCATGGTGTTCAGTCTAGAGTGGGGGTGGGGAGCTCTGTAATGTGTGTGTGTGTAATCTGAAGGCCATGTGTGTTGGGAAACTCCCATTGTAATGGCTCTCATGTAACCTATTTAGATCACCAACCCTTTAACTCATTTACTAGTTAGTGTTAGGTTAACCTAGCTCATTTTCTTACACAACCCCCGTCTGAAATTAGGCCAACAATAAAACGCTATTAAAACACTATTAAACATGTCTTCGTTTCTCTCAGTGAAAGATTTGAGTCTCTCAGTCTTTGTTTGAAATCTGCGTCTCTCTAAATGGAAGAGTGGCACGGTTATGTAACTTGTGCCTCAGAGTGGATTGAAGCAAGATGTGGGGGATGGGACAGACAGATCTGATCTATTGCGCTTTTTTCCCTCTTTTTTTTTCCTCTCCCCCACTCGTTCCCTCGTGGAGCAGAATTGCAGTGGGCCAGTCGACGTGTTGAAACGTGACATTTGTGTCTGTGCTGTGTTGCGGTGCCGTTGACCCTGTTTCTCTTGAGCCTCAAGGTTGAGTTGAGATGGGCAGATGGTGGTGTGAGCTTGAAAATGCCTGCCATGGTCTGTGCTTCCTTGAACAAGGCCTGGGTTTATTTTCTGCAAGGTCATTGAGGAACGCTGTAACTGTTGTCTAGTTATGCAATCCGGTATAATCAGTAGTAGTACTGTAAATGATCGTAAACACAGGTAATATGGAAAGTGGATTTGTAAATTAGCTGAGGGTGCGTCCGCTTTGCATTCATTCTTTGTAAATAAAGCATTTCGTTTGAACTCTAGCTGTTTCAGTAGTGGAGGGATTGCATCAAACTTTGAATGCAACTAGTAAACAAAACAATTATCTTTTTAGTTGCTACTACAAATTGTTGGCGTGTTGGCTAGTTAACATGGAATTAAAGGGTTCACGGAGTTTGAGTTGAGTTAAAATGACTGTCGGGTCTGTTTCTTGAACGGTTTGTGAATTATATGGTTGGTGGTCTGCTATCAGATCCATCAATCACATGCTGTGTTTGAAGTAGCTCTGTTCTGCAGACTGAATGAGTATTTCCACTTTAGTTTTCAATGCGGAACTGTCTTGTGAATATATGTGCGACTTTTGAGTCATTAGTAGGCCCACCCGGAGTCTGCGCGCGCAGATTCAGCAGATTTTTAGCCCATCATTAATTCTGTTCATTTACATGACTAAATGTGTGTGAATCTATATTTATTTAGTTTTTTTTTACTTAATTTCAGTAATATTATTGACTAATGTGAAAATGTTCATCTGATTTATGTACAATGCAGTTTGTAAAGTAATATTTTCTGTCTTTTACTAGATATATTATGTGACAAATTTGCTTTATTTACTAAATGAAGTTAATCTAATTGGATTTGCATTTTAAGCATTAAATAAAAGTTAAATAGATATTATTTTGTTTTAGTTCTGATACTCCCAAAATAATTCTGCAGAAATCCACAAACTTTTACAAAAATTCTCTGCAGAAATAGCATAAAATGTCCGCAGATTCCATCTGGCCCTACTCATTAGCCACTATACCTAATACACTAGCTAGTGCAATATTTGGGAAATGGCTTGTGCTACAAACTAATGTGCTTATGATTGCAATAATAAATATTTGGTGAATTTGGTGTGCAAAAAATAAAATTATTTTTGGAATATAATGATAATTGTTAATTATTTTACTAAGCAGTTTGAGCCTGTCATGGATAGGTAAATGTGATTCAGTGTTTCCTCTAAGATTTTTTTCCAGCTGTGGCGGCAGGCCTTTTACACAGATCTTCCAACTATAGCCTTATTTCAAGGACAAATGTTATAAGCGCAGTATTACAAGTCGAGACTGCATTCATGAAATACGAGCATGCAAATCTTTTTGCTTGCGCACTGATTTTCTCTGATTTAGTGCGTTTATGTAACAAGTATGTCTCCAACATTTATTCGATTTGCTAATATTTATGAATGTCCCCAATAGGCCTACAAAGCGGGATTGATGCGTCCTGAAGTAAAATGAAACAGCCAGTAAAATAAAGTAATTGTATGCAGAACCATAGACCTTTATAAAGTTTAATTATGTAAATGGTGTTCAACATAACTGAAAGCTTATGGTAAAGGTTTTGAATGAGAAGCTGTAATGTAGACGTGGCAAAAATTAATTTTGCTGTGGTGCTCCGTCATGGAAGAATGAATGTAGCAGAAACCATGGGCCCTATCATACACCCCGTGCAATGCGGCGCAAGACGTGAAGCAATTGTTGTTTGCTACTTTCAGCTTGGCACAAGAGTTGTTTTGACATTTTGCACAACGCTGTTTAAATAGTAAAAGCATTTGCGCTCATATATGCGCCCATAGGTGTTCTAGTCTAAAATAAGGAGGTGTGTTGAGGCGCATTGCTGGTGCGATGCTATTTTGAGAAACTGTATAAATGATTCTTTCTTTCCTAAAATCCACGCAGAGCGCGTTAGTTGTGCACCTCGCTTACACATTGCTTAATACAGACAGGATATAGAGCAATACGCAAATATCTTTACATATGAAAAAGAGTTAAAATATTAAAGATATATTTATAGGATATAATAAGGATATATATAGGATATAAATATAAAGGATTAAAATATTACGAAAGATATTATTTTCAAGCCTACATAAATATAAAAACCATACTTTCATGCCTTCTTCATCTCGGCGGGCTTTTTCAGTGTGTTCATAACAATTTTCTTTTTGTGTTTTGTTATTCTCAAAACACACCTATAACTCATTAAGAAAATAAGCTCAACCCTGTTAGACCATGGCGCAAAGTGGATTTTACCGTCCTTAAAATAGCAAAAGTGGATTCCGACACGCCCTTATTGCTTTTTGCGCCCTGTGCTTTGCACTTTGTGCCTGGATCGTCAAAATAGAGCCCCATGTGATTATAATGCTGCCAGTGATGGCAAGTCAGTGTTGTAAATTCAACTGAATAGTTCAAAACAGCTGATTTGTTTTAAAAGCAATGGGAATGCTAGTTAAAAAAAATGATTCTTTTTTTTGAACAAAAGCACTGTAGCCTTAGGGTGCTTTCACTCCTGTGAATCGATTCATTTGTTCCGAAACAGGGATTAAAATAGTTACAATGTTGCTCTTTTTTTCTTGGTGCGGTTCGCTTTCATACGACAAAGTTTCTAAACGGACCAAAATAGGTAAGACAAGTGCCGTGCGAGTAAACTCTCTTCACATTGGTCAGAGTTTGCGGGTTTATTTTGCAGAATCTCGCTTAGCTACCATGCTTCCCTATTTTAATTTATGACAATATAATAATAAGACATTATAAGTGAAAATCTGCACTTTAATTTTGAATGGTGACACCCACAGACGTCATCACTAAATATAGAGCAGAGGTAACACTTTCTTATACGTAGCAGTTTACTTATGCATTATAGGCTTTACATTATAGAGGGAAATAACTGATAAACTACAGCAGTTTGGTCAATTTTCCTATTGGATAAACCCATAAACTGCTTACGTTAATAGTTCAGCATGCTTTCACTTTCTTATTTTACATGAAACGTACATTACTTGACTACATGACTACTCATCATTTTCTCTTCATATAGCTGTACATATATATGCCTGTTACATATGCATGACACACTGTAATATTGCCGGGCTCGGATTGTATCTCATTCAGGCGATCTCGGAGCGATTGTTTTGACGCGGATCCGAGTGCAATTGCTGGATTCACATATGGCAAATGAACCGCGCTAACTGGGCAAACGAGACAGGTTCCGAAAGGAAAGTCTAGGTGTGAAAGCACCCTTAATCTCAGATTTAACTAGTTTAATCCTAATAATCCTAAAACAATTGAATAAAATAAAAATATATTGTTTAAAATGAAACTCACTCAGTATTCACAATTAGTGTTCTTGAACTGTTAAACTCATCATCACTAATTTGATATTGGGAAAACAACACTCTTGCTTTCTGTAAAAAGGCAAGACCAATACAAGAATATTATTGCTTACGTAATACTTAAAATATACAGTAATGCTTGTTTTGTGTCAGTGACATTTATTATGATGTAGTTATTATGATGTACTAGACAAACTGTAGGGTTTACACTATTTATTTATCAATCAACATATATTTTTGGACGGTTGAAGTAACTGGAAGTGGCTGACACAGGAAGTCTTGCACTTTCAGGTTAAATATGACTGTATACTGTTAAAATAGATAATCTACAGTATCGTCTTATTTTTATTAATGTAAGATTGAGATATTGTAAAGCTTACGTTTCATGTTGTGGAATGCAAACTTTTATTGAAATGGTACATGAACTGAGTATGTAGTAAATGCCTACTATTCAGTGTAGTAACAATACAATGCAACACAAATGATTGAAAGTTGACAGGAAATTTATATGAAAACACCAAAATATTGCACCAAAAACCCTGTTTTATCTGTATTGTCATTTATTTAAGAAAATGGCTAGCTTTAATTAAAACATTAATTAAAATTTACAATATTAAAAGTAAAAAGCGTTTTACATTTGGCCTTCTTTAAACAAACACTGTTATTACTTCTACAATGAGATGGTTGTTTTCTGCCATTGCACCATTTTTCACAACCATTGTTTTTAAGCCTCCACCATGAACATTTTTTGTTTTAATTTGAAAAGTCCAACTTTTACAAATACATCCCGAGACCTCCTGCTCCATACTATTACAAGCTCGCCATCCAGCTTTAACCTGAAACCAGCTTAATTATTTAATGCCTTCCAATGGGTGATTACTCAGCTAGTCATTTGGATGACCCATTTAGTATGCTTTAAAACATTTAAAATGTTTGTCCGAAAATAAAATCCTTTGCAAAAATGTTGGTTTCTGGGTATTATTTTGTCTATTTAGGCGAACATAAACTTATCAGGGGAATCAACTATTATAATATAATACTGCAAGATATCCCAGTGTTTCCTCTAGGATTTTTTCCAGCTGTGGCGGCAGGCTTTTTTTTTCACAGATCTACCAACTACCTATGGCGTTATTTCAACAACAAATGTCGTAAGCGCAATATTACATAAGAGATCACATTCATGTAATTAAGGCTGCACGATTCTGGCTAAGATGTGAATCACAATTTTTTTTTTGCTTAAAATCAAGATCACGATTCTTTAGATGTAAAATAAAGGTTAATGTGAGTAGGCTATTATTATTGTTAATTCTCAAAATATAGTCACCTTGGAATTATAATGTTCTGTCTGCATTCTGAATGATTTTGAGATAATGAGCTGCAAAGTTTTTGCCATCCATAGCAAACAGTATGCGTGCAGCATTTTTTAAAAAGTCTTAAAATGTAAACAACTTTATATAAAACATCCCCTATTGTAAATAAGTTGTCAATTAATAACTCAATTTTGACAAAAATGTCAGATAGAACCATATAATTCTAAAGTGACTGTATGGTAAAACAACAACACTAATAATATTACACCCATTTGTAGGTCTACTGTTGCTTAAAATGCAAAATTTTGTATAGTCATTATGGTGGACTTAAACAGACTTTTAATATGTCGGTGCGGCTCTCCAACGGTCGCTCTGTGCAACAAACTGAATGTTATTTACAACGTTATTACTTGTTTTCCACAGCCTATGCGGGTTCTGTTCACTAAAGTAGCCATTATTGCCATACTTCGTGCACTAACGCGTGTTCTCGACAGTTAACAAACAGCCTCGCGGTCAACTCACATGTGATTGCACGGCTGTGAATACATCATTACATGAAAACAGAAATTACATTTCTGGGTGAATTATACCTTATAAATACAGTATGTGACACTTTTAACGCCATTTGAAGGTGTTCATGTTCCTGTAAAGACCTGTGCCACCGCTTTTAAGTTTTTCTTCTGACCTTGAAAATATAATTGTCTGAATCGTAGGAATGCTGAATTAAGATCAGGTGTAGGGTCGAATCATGATCATGATCATGATCTTTTTTCAGCCCTACATGTAATACACAATAATTTCGCTATATAAATACACATTACATTACATTACATTAATACGAGCATGCGAATCTCTTTGCTTGCGCGCCGATATTCTCTGCTCGTGCACAAAACTTCTTGCACGCCCTCAAATATACGTTGCTTAAGCACTTATCTTCTTGTGCGCTCTCTAATAAACGCTGCTAAAGTGCGATTAGTGCATTTATGTAACGAGTATGTCTCCAACATTTATTAGATTTGCTAGGAATATTTATGAATGTCTCAGTGTTATTAATGTGTCCTAAAGGAAAGTGAAACGGCTATAAACTCCAGCAAGATAAAGTCCTAATATGCAGAGCCATAGACCTTTATCTATAAAGTATAATCATGGAAACTGTGTTCATCTTAACTGAAAGCTATACGTCGTGTTTGCTGGCATCACGCACCTGTCAGTCAGTCAGTCAGCACGTAAACTTTAAGGGTTAAACAAATAACGCACAGCACCACAGAAAAGTTCACGCTGTTATAATTCACTTTCCTTTTAATAGGTTTTGAAGCGATTATAACCTGCTATATAAAAAAAAAAAAACTACTGAATGTTTTAAATGAGAAGCTGTAATGTAGCCGTGGCGGGATGAATTTTGGTGTGGCGCCCCCGCCACCGAGGATTGAATGTAGCAGAAACCATGTATCTAATATGCGATGTTGAGTATTGCATTGAAATTGTTGGTATAAATGTTTGCTTTCCTTGTGAAATTCTATGTTCATTAGCCATTTAAAATAATGATCATACTATTTTTTTATGCAAAATTTGAATGTTTTTTTTTATTGCTCTTATTGATTTATGAAGTTGTCATTGTGTGATATGTTTTTATCTATCTTGACCTTGCGATGCTATAGCCATAGGTTTCTGATATGGCAGTAAACAAACAAACAAACGTACAAACCAACAAACAAATGACCTAAGTGGAAATTTTGATTCTTATACACGTTTTTCATTTTCCTCACTTTCTTTACTCCTGCCATTTGCTCTGAACTCATAAGTTTGCACTTGTCCTTATTATTAGGCTAATGCCATAATACTGGGGAGGCAGGTATAAATTAGCAGGCTGATTGGTCAGGTTTGGACAACAACCTGTGCGTGTAACATACAAATGCTTGACACGTAAAATAAATGTAATTCATTACATCTCTCTGTGATATAAATATTGCATATTAATAATATCATTCATGATGTCGCAACAAATAAAATTATACTGTGCAGCCCTATTTTTAGGGCCTTGTCTCTAAGTATGAAGCTTGTGTAGACTTTGCATCACCTTTAAATTAAGTGCAGCTTACTTGGAATTTGACACCTAATCTGATGGAGCCTTTTTCAGCATCTCGTCTGTCTGTGTACCGTGGCTCATGTTGTGGATTTGTGTGTGTGTGCGTTTAGGGGAGAGAGGCATCCCACTGTAGACGTGCAGGACAGTCCCTGGTGGTGTGATTGACTTCACCATGGTCAGCTTCCTTCTGTGAATGATTCCCAGAAACTGTTAGCTGACTAAATTTAGATATCAGTTACAGCGGGTTCAAATCTGCTGTTGTACATACTATTGCGCTGTTGTGAAAGCATAAAACAGCACTCTGCATATGTGGGGGTGGATGAAGAATAAAAGAAGTTGGACTTCATATTGAATAAATACAAAGCTGATATTTTATACAAGAACATCGTATAACGTTTTCCAAGTGATAAAAATAACAAAAGCACTAGGCTATAACATAACCATAGTGTAAGTTAGGGCGGGACTATCTTTGAATTTAATCAGAGATAGAGTTAGTTCAGGAAACCTGTTTGGACACGGTCATTATTTACGCAATTGCTGATGGCGACTCTAATGACACTTGCACAATTCACTTTCATAACTTTCATAGTTCACTTTCAAAATCATAAACATTAGTTAAGCTTGTAAACTGTTTATAGACTCCAAATTGATGAATAACTTGAACAAATATGAGGCAGTAAAGCCTCCACAGGCTGTGTAATATAATACTGTGGAATATAATCCAGAGTAATGAATCTTGTTTCATTATGTTGTCTGACCTCAGGCTGTTTTCTTGTCTATGTTGACTCTGGTTGTGTGAAACTCTGATGTGACTGTAAGTGGAAGTACAATTTCAGAAATGTACTTCCCTATTTCTTTGCCAACAAGTCACACAGGTCACCGATGTCTCTGTGTTTCTAAGATTATTTCGTCAGAAATTGTGAGTAGGACAATCTCCACAATATATCATTTCAGCATACCAATGCACACATCTGCAATTGTTACATCGTGGGATGTGTTGAGCTGGGATTATCGTCAACCAGGACAACAATTTAAAATGAATGCGATTTGTGAAGTCATTGCAAAGTTTAACAATAATGCAGTGAAAGTTTATTATTTGTCTGTTTTTAAGGGCTTTGACTGTAGCTATGTTTCCATCCAAAATTGCAAATTAAATTTACGAGCAAAACTGGAATATTGCATAAAAGATGTGAGAATACAATGGGGTTTCCATCCAACTAGTCAAAGAGAACAAAATCTCCACTTCCTGATTAACTGGTATCAATTATTAAAAGTTAAAACAGAATTTGCTGCGTGAATCTTTTCTTCATTTAATAAACTACTTGTGCCTCAGAAGACACTTGATGGTGTCTTCGAAGGCGAAGCACTAATGCCCTTGACAGTTCTGTAGGAAATTAGCAATATAATAACACTAAAACTGAAATGGCTAATGCATTTTAAGGCCTGTGCACACAGAGACGTTTTTTGCTCGCATTTTCCGTCAATGTTTTACACCTCGTGACTAAATAAAGGGCGTCAATGTGATCGTACATATCAATGTGCAAAACGGCAGGCGTAATTAAAAAAAAAAAAAAAAAAAAGCCCAATCTTCCTTTTTTTGTTTTGACGAGCCATGTCAAAACCTCCACCAATAAGGTTAGCACTTTTGTTCACGTGCACAGAGCTGCTGAAGTTACAATAAACAGCACTTGGAGGCGCTCAAGCACAAAACTGTCAATGCGAGCGCACGTTGAAGAAGATGCCCAGAGGCGATATGAACGTGGAGCTGCTTATTGCACTGGAGAACAATAATAATTTATTCATCACTAGATCTGGAGCTGCTGCTTGAACCATCCATAACAACAAGCTGGTCAACTTTGTCTTCTTCTGTGTTACAAGCGGGTTTCAGAAGCTTAAAGTTGTGTAGCGCCATCTAAGGTCAAGGAGTGATTTTGCATACTCTTCTGCTTGGCGACAGTGAAAATCGCTTGGGTTTGAATCTGGAAAAACGTTTTGAAAAAACGCAAACGAAAAGCTTCCCGTGGTGTACGAGCCTTTAGAATGACCAAAACAACATTTCAGATGTTTTACAGTGTGGTCAGCTTGCTGGTTTGTCCATTCACACACATTTTTATCATCACATGATCGTTTCCATCTACCTTTTTATGCTTATTAAAATAGGTGAATGTAAACATAGCTTGTGTAAACATTTCAAGTGAGTTTCAACCATTTGGCTACAAAAATGTATAGGTTGTTACTTTAACAAATATTAGCCATATGTATATATTTTTATTGATAAAGACCATGCAGTGTTGTTTTTTAGGGATGCACTGAATTTTGGGCCTCCAAATGTTATCGACCAAAAATGGCAAACAGTGGAAAATATGAGCCAAAAAAAGGCCGCAGTGTTCAGCCCGCTGGTTTTACACTCCCTCCGCAGTCACTGTGGTTTGTTGCTGCTCTGACTAAAGTGCAAGAGTAGCTTGCGCACGTCAAAGATTCTTTGTCAAAGAACTTATCTATGCATGAATTGCACATGCTCACAGGAAAATCAAAGTTCATTCGTTTTTGTATTAGTAGTGTTTCCTGCTGCTTGCAATAGAGCTCATGTGCTGTCATGACAAAGCGGATGAAATACTGCCTCATGACATGTATGTGTGATGATAAAATAAATGTGGTTTTATTGACTTGCTTTTGAAAATCAATATAGCTGAGGAAATTATATTAATAAAATAAAAATAATAACTATTACAATCAAGTGCATCCAGAATTCTCTGCTTGGAAAAAACGTATAATGTTACATTGATTCTGCAGTGGGAGTGCATCTCCATAAAATCTAATGAACAATCTATAAAATGTTTGGGGTCCCTAACATATTTGCGTTATTGTCTTTGCTATATCTGTATTTGGATGTGTTGCAAGGATTTTCATACAACCGTCAACAGTGTTTAGTCAATGACTGATGAACTGATGTTTACTATTTGCATCTCTATAAAATCTAATAAACATTCTGTAAAATGTGGGGGGTCCCCCAAGACATTTTCATTGTGGTCTGTGTAGTGATGGGCCGGTAAATGATTCTGGTGGAATGATAGCCTTGGATAAAAATTCCACAGTATTGTGGTTACTGCTGTAAAATGTAAACGTCTGGGTAAAAAACAAAAACTTTTTCCACTTTTGAACACAATTTATTTTATTTTGAGAAACATTTGTAATATTTTGGAGCAGTAAACATGTCAGGCTGAATGATTCAAATAAATCATTGGCTGTTTCTCAAAATGCGTTCTTGTCTGTACTTGCATTCTTGTGTTCTTATGAAACATCATCAATCGTCGCTGAAGTACTGTTCAAGCTCAAAGTTCACATTTTGCCTAGTACAGATAAAATTCCCGGATGTGTACTTGCTCCGCCCCTTTTGCCAAGGATGTTTTGAGAGGTGACTTGTGTGAACTTGGAGCACGGATATCCCAGAATGCCTAAATCAAAAACGCTTAAATCAAGATCATAATATTAATATAATATTAATTATAAGGCTGTGCTTTATGTAACTAAATAATTTTATTGTTATATTTACAGTGAAACCCATGGTAAGGTAAGTGACGTTTTAAAGTACACTGCCGTTCCATTTGATGAAGTACCCGACTTGTGTTTTTGAGTCCTCGAGAGTTTGTTCTTCTAAGTCTGAACTTGGCAAGTCTGAACTTCCAAAGACGCAAGTCCAAACTTTGCGTACTTTTTATTGAAAACACAGCCAAACTAAACAAAAAAAAAATCTTGCAAATACCATGGGAAAGGAATAGCAGAAAATTTTGGTGGTTTTAAAACCTTGACTTTTCCAAACTGCGCTGAGCCTTGAAAACGGATAACGGACATAGCTATGTCTAGGTCTGTGCTATTTGTAGTGCATTTCTGTATTTGCAGATGTTGTGAGTATTTTCATGCATAACAATCTATAAATACGATCAAGAAAAAATTCCAATTGAAATAAAGTGTTTTATCGTTTCCCGAGTCTTAACCGTATGCAAGTACAGTAATTAAATGATTAAAATAAAAATAATTCTAAAAAATGTATCATTGTTAAAGTCGCAAATGGTACAATTTTTTATGCCTGAATGCTTTTTAAAATCATTATACAATCCCAGGCATCAAAAACAGATAAATTACAATACAAAGTTAACATTACATATCCTGCAATGTGACTATTGTGAAGGATCACATTGCGATATTGATGCTGAATTGATATATTGTGCAGCCCTAATGCAGATGCACTCCCCTACAAAATCTTCCTAATCAATCTAAAAAATATGGATATACAGTTTTAATTCAATCAGTTCAATTCATCCGTTAAAACTGTGTTCATATTGCAATAAATATTGCAGAAAAACAAAATATTCCACTACAACTTCTTTCCAATATTGTGCAGGCCTACTCAGACCTTATTTTTACTAAACATTTAGGAGGTATTCTACTTGTTATGGGTAACCAAACACAGCATTTCTGGACTGATGTTATGCAACAAACTTATATGCAAATGTTAAGTGTTAGGGCTGCGTTCCTTTGACAGATCTGGGTGGCAGTCATATATCAGGTCATGTTGATTTTATTTCCCAGATTAAAGGTTATCCACATGAGCGCTGGCTGAAAGTTGCAGACCAGTGGTTCGTGTGTTGTGCTGTGGTGGTGTTTGGGGGATGGTCGTTCTCCTGACCCGCGCTGTAGCTGTTCATTTGTCTCTTCCTGCTCTCTGACAGACTAATGAAACCTCTGCCGTTCCCCTCCCCCCACCCACACGCTCACATACTTTTGTTGTGTGTGTGAACCGAAGGTCAAGTTCAACTTGTAAATTTGCAGCAGTTCCTCGTCTTTCTCGTATAAAGGGCTCATGCTGTTTGAGAATTATGACGTTCAAACACTTTTTTGGTGGGGAATTGTTTATTTCAGTTGGCAAGTTTACAGTTTTCAGCAACATATGCAGCTGTTTTTTTTATGTAGTGCCTTATTGTTGCTTATTTAGTTTAAAATGATGTGTTCAAAGTGTAACAAAAATACTTTATATTTGTGAAATACGTTTTGTTCCTGTTAAAATTGAAGAACTATTGTGTAGTTCTTCCTCTAAATAGTAATACATTGTGGTAATTTATTTCTTTTTGAGAAGTTGTGTGCAGGCTTAAGATTCACTATGTATATGATATGACTAGTTTTTGTCAAAAAATATTTAAATGCTCACAGATTGAATTTGTGTTTATGTGAAGTTGATTTATTCATGACTTAGGATGCAACGGTTGTAGATTTTGGTTGTACGATTATAGTCTAAGTAATAATCATGGTTTCACGGTTGTCATGATTATTGATTGTGCATTTCAAAACACTAGTTTAGAAAATCACATGAAAACTCCCTATATTTTATAGTGCTATTTGTTGCTGCTCAGTGAGCAAATAATACAGCACAAAATATTATTAATAATAATAAACTATAGTCCATTTTTCTTTGGACTTAACAATAAGTAAAAAAAAAAAGTTTTTGGCATTTAAACATCCATAGTAATGTTACACTGAAAATTAAAATTAACAAACAAACAAAAAAAATAAATGAATAAATAAAAAAACAAACAAACAAACAAACAAACAAACAAACAAACAAACAAATAAATAAATAAATAAAAGTATTTGTCTAATGTTATTCTAAGCCACATATTACCTACTTATTTCCCTTTTAAAGAGAACAAATGTAGTCAAAGGCTGCTGAACCAGGTACTTTTGAACAACTTTAATTCCAAATTGTTTGGTATTTTCCTTTGGTATTTATTTTTACTCTTTGGAGAAGAAATGTGTATATTCCATACAAAATATAAAGCTGACTGGTTGTTGTCATGTGACTTGTGGTACGCTCACAGTGTTCTTTCAACTAGGTGCGCCTGGAAAGCATGAGAGTGTTGCGTCACTGCCAATATGCCTGTGCATTCCACGTGCCTCAATTGGACATAACAAACTTGCACATGCAAAAGAAAGGAGATATGTTAACGGCCCTTATTTAATAGTCTCAGCCACAGTTAAAATCAGCCTTTAATCTAGTGTGTGAGTGTATTAGCCTCGGTGTACAAGCTCGGAACTTTAAACTAGCGCACAGTTGGCGTAACTTTTGCTATTTTGTTCTGTGCATAAATGCGTTAACAAGCCTTTAAAGTTAATTAAATGTGTCAAATTAAAGAGCAGTTAATAGTGAAATTGGTTATTCGTTGCATCCCCATTCATGACCTCTTATAATGTAATGTCAGATTCTGAAAACAATTACGCAATGTAAAAAATAAAAGTAAAAAAAAAATTTAAATATAGTGCATCAAATTTTTAATTTTATTGATGACATTTAATGGCTGATTTATACTTCTGTGTCAATCGCACACATATGCTATGGCACAGACTACGTGTTGATGCATAGCCCTATGCTGTGGCCGTCAAGGTCGCTGAGGCGCACCTCTCAAAATGTAACTACACGTTGCAATGACGCGTATCGCAAGCTCTGTGATTGGTCGGCTTGGTAGCGCTGACCAGTCTGGGCGATGGAGTGAGTTTGAGCCACTTGTACATTAAGGAAGCGTTCAGAAAAAACAAAACACTAGCGAAGAAACTCGACACAGAGGAACATAAATATCTCACTGCCAACTAGCGTTTCGGAAGTGTTATTGCAGAGGGACAGAACCAGCGCGCAGAAGTATAAATGCACAGCTATGCGTGTTGCATGCATCACTTGACGCATAAGTGGAAACCAGGCTTTAGTTTAGTACTTTTTTGTGAATCAGAGTAAGTGAATCAGTTTTAATTTGTTAATTTCGTTATATTTGGTTGCTCGGACTTTTTAGTTTTAGACTGCCAAATTAACTTAATGTCAGTTCTACAACAAACTAAAACTTTAACAGCAACAACAACAATTGTCTGGAAAACAGTTTCGAAAGTCATAATAAAAATATAGGTAGATATGTATTGCTGTTTTATTGATTTTTGTGATATAATTTGCTCTTACGAAAACATTAATCACCAACTGTACATGGAGATGCACATGCAAATGATGAATTTCATTTTGTGTCTTGGTGAATTGAACAATATTTTCACTGTTGTATTCATTCTCAGCTGCCTCTTAAAGAAGTAAATCATCTCTAGGCTTTTAAAAATACTTGGCTATTTAAGAACTTAAAATTCTTATTAAACGTAAAACATTTTGAGAAACAAGGCAGGTTGCTCACACGATGTGATTTTGATAATCCTGCATGATTGGAGCTTTCAGACTGTACGAAATTGATCCTCATGAGGACTCCATTGAAAACGGGATGATTCATCTCTAGAGGCTTATCCTCGTAAGATTAATAGTAATACAATTTTGGTTTATGTCACTGTGGGATATCATGATGTCAACCTTTACAACAATCAAGACACGCCAGATACGGAATCAAAAAAATGCAATAAGCTATCTTTGGCATTAATTTTGCTCACAACATGCATTAATAATCAAACCAGAAAACTAACTGGGTTATCATATATGCCGCTTCTTTTGTTTTTTGTTTCAATGGTTGTCATTAACACTGCAAGAAAGTTTCTGACATTGCCAGAACATTATCGGAGAGAAAAGTTAAACGCAATTGCCATTAACATGTCAGATTCACCGATTTTATCCAAGGGTCACAAGAATCTTTTAGGCAGGGTTCGACAATAAGGATGACTGGGGTCCAGCAGGAGAGATGCTAGGGGTATGGCAGAGATTTTTCAGTGACCTGATTGGGTTAGGACTGGATCTTCACTAAATTTATAATTTGCCTTTGACCGTTATATACATGTAAATACTGGGCTTCGTTGGTTAGTCGGGCAGCCTAGTTGCTTTGGTGTGTTTCACATGTCGGCTAATATCATGTTACGTCTGAGTTTGTTGGACTGACTCAGTATTTCAAATTGGCGTCGGAACATTGACTGATTATTGGTTATTCAGAAATGAATTAGAGCACAAGCAAGTAAACAATTCAAGCCATGGATTATTAGATTGTCAGACATATTTGGATGAGCAAATTCCTTTATGGTGAGTGACAATTACTGTTATGTTGGTACGAAATGCTGCTTTGTTTACACGTTGTATTGGAAGGTCGGTGTCCATTTATGGAATGAGAAAATGCACTACTGCCGCCCAACGTGCGGTAAGACCAGTCCTCTTCTGTATGTGCAGAATTCGGCTCTTGTTTCAGTCAGCTTTCGTCTGTTTGGTGTGTTCACGTACATCTTTATGGTCCAGGCTCGGTGTGTCCCGGCCCTTAGAATCGAGAAAGCATAACATATCGAGGAAAACAGCAAACATATCGAGCACAAGAACGTGATGATGATCTCTGAGACACTGGTTAACATCGCTCACAAGGGCTTGTGTTGCCTACACATGTTTTGATGCACTGTGGACAAGTGTTTAAAGAGACTTTGTGGGCTTCTGTTTTTCTACATGTAGATGTTATTCTCTTTTAGAAGCAAACTACCTTTCATAGAAACTTAGCACAAAAACTGATGCTTATGCACCTAAAGACATTCCCCAGCTCTATTTAGTCTTTTTGTAAAAAGCAGTGGTAAGCGCATATACTAATCATTAAACAGATTATAAATAAAAGAACATTTCAACAGCTATTCCATCGAAAGCGGGAAGTGATTGTATTGTCGAAGTCACATTTTAAATGCAATGGAATTTCTATAATCAAACAATTTCACTTGTATTATGTGAGCGTTGGCTGCTTATTGGTTTGTGAAGTAAAAATGAAAAAAAAAAAAAGTAGTGTACAAAGAAAGTGCTGTTTTTACTAATATGGTAATTTTCATACTTAGAATAACATTCCTGCAAGATTTACATTAATTTTTAGTTAACTGGTGATCGGGGACCTTTGACCTGGACAAACTGCTGTGCCTCAATATAGTTATGTGACATAGTTCAAGATATATCAATTGTTTTCAAAGACAAGTTATACTGAATAAAGGGTATGCTCACAACCTAAATGTTTGTTTATATTTGGAATGTTTTGACAAATAATTTCAAATATGTGGCTAAGAAATAACAATTTTTAGCCTCCTCATCATTGAGTCCAGCTTTTAGGATTCCCTAAATTAGTCTCAGACAAACAAATCATGACTGAAATCGCAGTGTGTTTACAGCCAGAGAGCAGATGTTCTCATTGACACTGACAAACAGGAGAAACACTGTGCCATGAACAATCCTGTTAGAAGGCTATTTCACATATTTATCATCAATTAACTCTAGTACCAGAACAGTAATTGAATATAATTTCAGTAATTGTTGTTATTAAGCTAAAGCATTTGTTCGTTTCAACATGATAATAAAGTGCCATATGCATGGGTTTTACCTATGATTTTGATATTCAAAATGTATGACACACTGGATCATATTGTTTGATTTTAAATGACAAAATCAGAATGTTTAAATACAATTTTTGAAGATGTATTTTTTTATTTAATTAAATCTGCATCATGAACTCAAATCAGCAAACAAAAATATGTTTCATGATATGGTGTCACCCCCTGAATGAAGAAATTAATTTACATGTAAAATTCATACAGTAATATGTGTTTTTTTTCTCCTCAACATTTATATATTTAGAATATTTATTTTAACGGAATGTATAAATATTCTTGCTAAGTTTAATTTCTAAAAATAATATAAAAGGCTTTTTGATGTTAGTTTTAAACTAGCATCTTTAAAAGGGTACTTTTAATTGTTCTGTTCCTAAACAACAAAGTTTCATCATTCTCAAAATTTTTAAAACAAGTCGGGTGTACTTACCTCACATTGAGTTTTGTTTATTTTCTGGGATTCCGCTCAGCTCTTATACGTCCTTATTTTAATTCATGACGATGAGAAATAAGACACAAGCAAAAAAGTTCACTTTGAACATATTGAATATATATTGAGTTCATTTTGAATCATTAACCGCTTTTCATAAATTTTTATTTTTAAAATATTTCCCAAATGGTGTTTAATAAGAGCATGGAGATTTTCACAGGATGTCTGATAATATTTTTTTCTTCTGGAGAAAGTCTTGTTTGTTTTATTAGTTTTATTTATTATTAGAATAAAAGCAGTTTTTTAAAAAACATTTTAGGGACAAAATTATTAGCCTGTCTATTGTCCAGCGCCTCGCTTACACACTGCTTAATACACACAAGATGTAGAGCAATATCTTTACAAATGAAAATAATTTAAATATTAAGGAAATATATAGGATATAATAAGGATATATATAGGATATAAATATAAAGGATTAAAATATTACAAAACATATTATTTTCTAGCTTACATAAATATAAAAACCAAACTTAAATGCCGTCTTCATCTCGGGAGGCTTTTTCTGTTTATTTGTGACAATTTGCTTTTGTATAATGTTATCATTATTAGCAGATTTATTTATTATATAAATATTTATATTTGTTTTATTAAAAACAAGCTTAGATTTACCCACCTGTCAGGTTTTAGACCATATGGGGCATAACATGTATATTAGGATATAACTCAGGTTTTTGACCACACTTCATTATTATTGGTATTTATTCGTTTGCTATCCACGAGGGCGAAAGTGCAAGTAGGCCTACATAATGAGGAGGCTCATTTCTCATTTTCCCGCTGTAGATGCTCTGTTTAACTGTTTTCTTGCTAGTGAAACGCTCAGTTTTTCCACCTTCAAAGTTCGTTTTGTAAATAGCAAATTCGCTATGGCGCGATGCAACTGGCTCTTAAAGGGAATAGGAGATGAGACTCTGGTTTATTCTCAAAACACACCTATAACTCATTAATAAAATAAGCTCAACCCTTTTAGATCATGCGCCACGGCGCAAAGCGGATTTTTCCGTCCTTATATTAGCAAAAATGGATTCTGACATGCTCTTAATGCGTTTGCGCCCTGCGCTTTGCTCTTTGCGCATGGACCGTCAAAATAGAGCCCTCTGACTTCAACTGTACACCTTTGCATAACTATAATACACTATGGTATAGCCTGGTTCGTTAGATCATACTGCTTATTCCCTACAACAAAACTGA
The DNA here is from genome assembly GCF_052040795.2 of Danio rerio. Lineage (NCBI taxonomy): Eukaryota > Metazoa > Chordata > Actinopteri > Cypriniformes > Danionidae > Danio > Danio rerio. Next base: position 8,776,528 of record NC_141031.1, read on the forward strand.
TTTAGAGTTTGTTTCAACCAAGTCGAGACCACCTCATCTCTGAATGATTTTAGGCTTATTGTTTTGGTGCGGTGCGGATTTTAGCGCAATTGCGGTGCTCACATATGTCCAAAAAACTGAGCTAAGGTAGCAAACATGCCAGGTTCTCAAAGAATTGTATAGGTGTAAAAACACCCAAAGACAATACATAAAAAGTAATAATAATGAGCTGTTTTGTACAGCTAAAAATAGCTGAAAGTCACGTGACCGGAAGCTAAACACAATACATATTATAATCGTTTTTTATGATGAAATAAGGTGGACAGAGATAGGGCTGGGTATCGAGTTCGATCCTTTTTAGCACCGACCGAATCGTCTCGATACTATCGAGTATCGAAAAAATCATTTTCGTTCGGTACTAAATTTCGATACCCAAGGGTATAATCTTGTCGACGTCAGTAAGCTAGAAAACCTGCGGCATCCTTAAAGTGCCCGGATCAAATGCTGGTGATTGGCTGCAGCGAGGCTGTCTTAAAAATCAATAGTTTACGGCGGTTACGCCCACTCGCTCAGAGCTTGTCAAATGTGAGGCTGTTATGCGTACACTACACTTTAAAGCATTTTTGCATTGTTTGACTGCAAGAAGATCACACTGGCGCAGTCATCATAACAACATGCCCACCACAAGCGTCGTCCTCTGTGACTGATGAGCATAACTGCGCGATGGCTGGGGCTCCGAAAGGTAAACAGACATAAGCGCAAGCTGACGGCCCTTTCCTACCTCCTCCACCTCAAATCATTTTAAAGTTTGGCGAACTTCGTGTTGTAACTTTTGCTTTTTGTCGCTATTAATACACACACTGCAGGCTACATAGAGCAACTTTATTCTCTCAAACACCAGTGCGCGCACACCTTTAACTACACACACACACACACACACACACACACACACACACACACACACACACACACATACATACATCAGGGCCATACCATTACATAAACTGCGTGGGGGTAAATCTGGACTGAACCATTCACTGCTTATACTAATATTCACATATTTCGCAGTGGCTAGTGTGGCAAAGATGGCAGGACTCTCCGAACAGATCCGCCACTTTTGATGCTTATAAACATTCATAAAGCCCTCGTGCTGTAGGAATTATACGGTTGCTGAAGGTGCGCAGCTGTCTTTCAGTGAGGGGTTTACGTCTTTAATAAACTACGACAGTTTGCGTACACTGAACAGTAAGAATGATTAATAAATCCATATGTAACAGCCTCATAAAAGTCACGTCTCGCTTTCAGTTTCGGGGTTAGGCGCGTTTTGCACTCACACACAAGTGTATCGCGCCAAAGCCCAAGAAAACCGCACTCTGGCACACTGATAGTCTGAGTACACCTTAAAAGAAATTTAAAAAAAATCTGATATAGGCAACAAATCGGAATTTGGCATCAAGACCTGACAGTGTAAACGGGGTTTGTGCGGGGTAAATTTATTCATCCTTTTTTGGACCTAACGTAGGCTGTGTAACATTATACTGTTTCGGTGGCTTTAAATACCTAGCTAAGTTGATACTAAAATGCTTAAAAAGTCCATGTGATATAAGCGGTTCAATCATAATTATATGAAGCTGCGAAAATACTCCTGTGTGCAAAGTAAACAAAAATAACTATATTCAACGATTTATCTATGGGAGGATTCAGAAAGCTCTTGGATTAAATCCAAAATATATTCATTTGAATATAATTACTGACAGAATTTAAATTTTTGGGTGAACTAAACCTTCAAGCAGCAGTCAGCCTCACAAATACTTAAACCTGATTGACTTAAAACTGCTTAAACTTTATTAAAACTGTTTGCACTAATATATTGTGTTAACTACACTTTGTTCATTTTGTGCTTTTGTTTCTTTGTTTATTGGTCTTAGAGATAAGCCTGCTGTGAAAAGTGTCTCAAACATCCTGAAAAAATAAATCCAAAGTTTCTCAGAGATTATGAGTTATGTTAATCTTATATATTTAGGAAATATATTTCTTAAAATGAAAGTATCAAAAAAAGTATCGTTCGGAACCAGTATCGAATTTAGGGTATCGGAATCGGTATTGAAAATTTTGGAACGATACCCAGCCCTAGACAGAGAAGTCTTCTAATCACTTTTCCATTGAATTGGAAAAAAGTTGACTTCTCAGGATTTTCCCTTTTGGTTTCATGCGCACTGCCACATATGTTGATAGGAAATTGCTATATTAATCAGGTACATTTTTTTACATCTTTTTTTCTTCTTGCCAAACAGATATCACAAATAGATGTAATTGGTAACTGGGATATTTATTGATTCTTGCTGCCAAGAGAGAGAATTAGCATTTACATTCAGCTTGTTTAACCCTTTATCTGCATTGGTCGCATGTGGGAAAGAAATGTTTGGCATGTTCATGTTGTGTGGACAGACCTTTAAATTCAAGACAATTAAACAAACAAAGAATGGGAAACTTAATAATTTAATGTTTAACGTACTTAAGTTAGTTGGATTTACTTTAATGGACAACAAAAATGAGGGTGACAGTTTGTAGTGCCGTCGCCTCACAGCCAGAAGGTCGCTGGTTCAAGCCTCGGTTGGTTCAGTTGGCGTTTCTGTGTGGAGTTTGCATGTTCTTCCTGCGTTTGCGTTGGTTTCCTCCGTGTGCTCCGGTTTCCCCTACAGTCTGAAGGCATGCGGTACAGGTGAATTGGATAAGCTAAATTGTCCGTAGTGTATGAGTGTGGATGAGTGTGTGTGTGTATGTTTCCCAGAGATGGGTTGCGGCTGGAAGGGCATTCGCTGCGTAAAAACATGCTGGATAAGTTGCCGGTTCATTCTGCTGTGTGACCCCGAAATAATAAAGGGACTAAGCCGACAAGAAAATGAATGAATGAACAACAAAATGAATTGTGTGGATCCCTGCATTCTCAGCCCTGTTCTGAAGTCATGCTACACTTTTTAATCCATTGACGTCATATGTATAGCAGACCTGCAATGTAAGATTTTCAGCATCTGCTACATTCCAAAGTTCAGTTTTGGCAAATAGATGGAACAAATACTGATAATCTGAGAAAAGACTGATGTGTTACGAGGTGACCTCTTAGTTTAATTAAGATAATGCAAATTTTAAATCTGCAGAATTTCAACATTGCTGTAAAATTAAGTACAATGTGCTGTAGAGTTTTTTATTTATTTATTTTTTATTTTAATGGGTCATTTGTTGAAATGTGCTTTCAAAAAGTACATCATAGATTGTGTTGTGCCATTTAACAATCATGACAGTATCTCTACAAATGTTTGTGTTGCCAAAGTTAAGTGTGACTGTGGCTTCAATGCATTGGTAAACCAGCCTAATACTTGGTTTTATCACAACAGTTGACACGCTTTTCTATTTTTAGAGTGTCTGAGATAGGACTGTGCGTGTTCATGCATGCATTCAAATAATACACACAGAAGTGTTTGGGATCTGGACTGTTAAGGTGGCATTTTATCAAGATTAGGGCTTGTTTTTGAGGCCTAGCTGCTATATAATTCCGTCCCCATATAATTTCTTACTTGTCTTGATTGCTGTGCTCAGCTAGATTAAAAATTTTGCTGAATCTGCAAGGAGACTTCACAAAATCTATTTAAAACTTGACATTTGCTTTTAAATTTGGAGGATGGCATCCAGGCAGTGAATATGCTATAAAGCTTAAGTTTGAAACCCCGCCAGCAAGCTGCAAATCAAAAGTGGCATTCCTGTTAAATTGGATGGCAAACCCTGCACAGGCTAATAGAACGGTGTAATATGCTGAAAGAAGCAGTGCATTGCTTTCAAGAGTTTGGGGTTGAGATGCTTGGAAGTGTCTTCCTGTGCCTTGACAGTCCTTTGAGTCCATGACAAATCGCAGTCGGACTGTGAGTGTGTTTTGTTTGCAAGTCAGGATGATAGTGGATCATTGGTTTATTTTATCTTGTGCTTCTTAATGCATTCACCTCATGCATTCTTTGCATTGCACTGAGGTTTCTGATAATGTGTTTTGTCAGAAAACAATTTGGTGAAGGTGGTTAATTAATCTCCCAGGTTCACTTTTAGAGCTATTGATATGTTCGTCAATTCTAATGAGCTGCCTAGATTAGACTGTAGAAGATAAAGAAATGCAATCACTGAACTACTGCGACAGTGTTTAAAATTTTTGTTGGCTAAAAAATAAGCTTTTCTAGTTGTCAATTTAATCAGTAAATCAGACTAAAAATAATAAGGTAATACTGACATGTTGTTTAAACTTAATTTACTTATTAAAATAAGTTCATAATGTTTGTTGTCATGACTTTTTGAACACTTTACTGTAAAAAAATGACATTAAAAACAGTAAAGGTTTATTCATTTATTTACTTATTTAGGAATGCACTGAAATCAAGTTTGAGGTTGAACCCAAATATTCTGGATGCACTTGGCTGAAAAATGCATTCATTTTCTTGTCGGCTTAGTCTCTTTGTTAATCAGGGGTCGCCAAAACGGAATGAACCACCAACCTATCTAGCACGTTTTTATGCAGCGGTGGCCCTTCTAGCCGCAACCCTTTTCTGGGAAACATCTAGACACACTAATTCACACACACACACACTCATACACTACGGACAATTTAGCCTTCTCAATTCACCTGTATCACCTGTCTTTGGACTGTGGGGGAAACCGGAGCACCCGGAGGAAACCCAAGCAAATGCAGGGAGAACATTCAAACTCCACACAGAAACATCAACTTAGGCTTGACCCAGCGACCTTCTTACTGTGAGTCGCCAGCATGACCTACTGCGACACTACATCGCCTGGCTGAAAAATGAAAATGAAATTTTCAATAATTTTTAGTTATTTTAATAAATGTTACAATTCTGTTAGACACCTGGACCACAAAAGAATAGAAAACCTAAATAGAAAAGATGTATGATTAAGAATATTCTAAAGTAAACAAAATATAAAAATAAATCCTTTTCAAAACACAAATTACAACAATTTGTTGTAAAAAAAAAAAAAAAAGAATTCACAAATTTCTAGGGCTGCAACAACGAATTGATTAAATTGATGAAAACCGATTACTAGAAGCGTTGGCAACGAATTTCATAATCGACGTTTGATTATTAAAACAACACTTTAGTTCAGCACCGAGCGGAGTGAACGTGGTTTCTCGCACACTGATACACATTTTGCTGCCTTATAGACGGGGATGAAAAGGGAGTTCCTCAGCAGGGTAAATCACTAAAGAATCCTACTTTTGTTTCGTTTTGAAGTGAGGACCATAAAGTCCCTGGTGCTGGTGTTTTTACTCAATCAACTTGACAAGCATGACAAGTTAGCGTTAGCTTGTTTGACTAAGCTGTAGAGTGGCAACTAAAAAAATTTAAACTGCTTTGACGCGTTGGCTGGCGCTGAGCCAGAGAAAGACGTGTCATATTATCACAATTATGCAGCGTTTATTTTTAGACATGTAAACACACAAGTACTAGTAAAACAATGCATTTAGAGTTTGGAAGGAAGTCTAACAATCAATTTAACTATAGTTTGCTGATGTGTTTTATTTATATCAGATATACAGTAAAAGTAACTATAAAGTTGAATCTATTCTTCTCTAAGTTCACCAGCCACTTACTTGCATGCATTTTGGGAGTAACTGGTGAATTTACGTGCTAAATCCTGCATGTTCTGAGTTTATGAATGAGATAATTGCGTGGCCGCAAGTAAACATGGCGATGCTCATCTCATGTTATTAATGACGATCACTTACACGTTTTTGTGAATTGGAATATCGGGTAGCTGATGTCATGATAGGCAAGCGTGGGAATATGTTGAAATAAAACTGAGAATAAAAAAATTAAATAAATATATAGATTTAAAGCCTCCTTTCCACTGCACATGACAAGCGACCAGCCGGAAGTCTTTCATTTCCAGTGCAGTGTAGTCTTGGAGCTGTGTGGCGTTCCGATCATCTCCGTACGCAGAAAATTCCGTTGAAATATTTGAACTCCTGCAGATAGACTGTATGCGACCGGGCGAGCAGATGTGAAATAGTGCTATTCCAACTATCTTGTGAAACTATTCATCACAATATTTTTCCGCAGAAAATAAAATATAGCAATATCAGATTTTTCATTATCTTAGCATGATCAGTGTAGAAATGCGTTTAGTTTGACATCAAATGGCTTTATTTTAGAGTTCATTGTTGTTTATGTAAGATGTTACATTTTGATCTGTGTTTGTTAGTTTGCAATGCTGCACATACAAGTGCTTAAAGTTTAAAAGAATAGGCTCAGTAATATGTTGCACAGATACAAAACTCTGTGCTTCATTCATGCACCGATGTACCACTTCAGATTAAACATTGTAATAGGATATTTTTAATTGGATGATACTCTGAATTTTTGGTATCGTTTTTAATTTTTAATTTCGAGGTATCTGTGGATTCCTACATTTAAAACTTTGCTTTGGCTACTTTTCTGTGGGATATTTTTGACAGTGTGCTCTCTGATTGGGTGTGCTTTTCAGTGTCGCACAGTTCACTCCAGAATTAAACAGCTGTCCAACTGACAGGAATGCGGTTTGGGTGATAATTGTTCATATTGTGGCTTTCCTTTTTTCTTATCAACAAGTGGATTCAGAGTTTCTGCATTGGAATCAGTGTTTGTATAGAGAAAGCAACTGTGCAGTTTTCGCTTATCACATCTAGAACCAGGCATACTTGGTCCTCTGTACTATTGGAACTAAAGAAAACCAAGTATCATATTAGGGTTGGGCCAATAGACGATGCCATCGTCCATCGCTGATGGCCAATAGACAACACGATGCTGAGCCGGCATCGCCGATCCTACGCCCTGCCCCATCGCAAACCCGCTCGCAAAAAATAGACACTACACACTTAGGCCTCGTTTACACTAATACGTCTTAGTATTAAAATGCCATTTTAGAACTAAAACGATCCACATCCACACAGTGTTTTACCTAGCATTTCTGAACAGCCTAAAAAAATGCACATCACGTGACCACACACAAACACATCCACACAGTGTCATGCGCTCCGTTCCATAGAGAAATGCACGTCAGACAGTTTATGAAGGATGTACCGCTGGATCACGTCTCACTATAGTTGTTAAACGTGATATTCACAGATCCCAAGTCTCCCGGAAGTTCCAGAAGTCTCTATTGGCCCGTTTCCAATGAATGGTACGGTACGGTACGGTTCGGTTTGGTACGGTCCAAACCAAACCGTACCATACCACTTTTTCGGCACCCTTTTAAAAGGGTCCCAAAAACAAGAAAGGGTACCAAAAGGTGGAGCTACACGCACAGCCGAACGCTGATTGGTTACAGAGATATGTCACGAGCTTGTGGAGCTAGACAGAATGTAAACAAATGATCTGCCATGTTCTAATACACAGCAGAGACATTACATGGATATAACGTTACTATATGCATAAAATAACCAGCCATGGATGACCCGGGCTCAAACAAACCGTGTCGTTGTCTTGATGAACAGACACAATGCAAAGAAGAACAAAATCTGCCGTGTCCTGTTGTTGCTTTACGAGCCCGTCTAAAAGTGCGAGCGGTATTCGTTTTCTTCCGGGAGCGCGCGGTCGCGTCTATATTTGATATAACAAACTTCTTGAGCTGATGATAATAACATGTAACGTAACGTGATTGTTAAAGTGTCTCCGTCATCTGATCTATTCAGAAAGAAAAGGACAAGCGCGAGAGTAAAGCACGGAAAAAAAAGAAAACCCGGCAAAACACAGGATTCAATTCAATTCAATTCAGCTTTATTTGTATAGCGCTTTTACAATGTAGATTGTGTCAAAGCAGCTTCACATAAATGGTCATAGTAACTGGAACAGTGTGGTTCAGGTTTTAGTGTTTAAGTTCAGTTCAGTTCAGTTTAGCTCAGTTCAGTGTGAGCAGTGTTAGTTCAGGAGCAAAAGTGTTTAACAACCTGAATCAAACTGCCATGTTTATCTTTGCCTTTTGGACTATTATGAACTGGGAATGACAAAGACTGAGTTTGACAGAGTTTGCATGTGCTGGTGAAGATTACAGACACAGATGAGAGGTTTGCTCTGACTGTGGGCTCTATTGCGTGTGTTTTTGAACTCAAACAAGTACTAAATGTATGATGCGTGTAGTTTTACTGTAATTAATAATATATCGGAGACTGTAAGGGGCTGTATGTGTTCATATATGTTGCATTTATGTATTTATTATATATAATTACAGACGTTACAGTAGGGTATTTTGCACTGTCATTGATCTGCAGTTATAATCAACTCCTGTTCATAGAAAAGTTAGTAATAAACATTTATAAACAAGTATTTATGTGTATAAAGCATCTGTTTTGTGAGAAGTGCTGCTCATTATGATATGTGAACGACCTGTACAGCTTTACTGTAGACATTTATTCGAGCGAGCATGACGTCGACTTAAACTTTGTCATACACCACGGCCACCAAAAAGGGTACCCTTTGTGGTGGAAATGCAAGCCTGATAAAGGTGACCCGTACCGACTCGAACCGTACCGTACTGTACCAGTCAGTGGAAACGAGCCATAAGCATTTGCGGTACTCATAATGCCCGCAAACTAGTGATAATCTCCTGGAAATTGCGCGTCTCCCTCACTGTCCTCAAAAAAGATGCACACCTTTTTCACCCCCGGATCCCTCCTCGCTCTTCAGACACGTTGCACGCATTTTGTCAAACACCCCTCCTAATACGTTTTAGTTTTTAAAACGCATACGTTTTGCTATGGTTACGCCTCCTGTTCACACTGCCCTGGAGTTTTTTGAGCCCTAAAACATTTTGGAAAGGCTGAAGAGGCTGTTTTTATTTGAAAAAGTTGCTGCTCAGTGTCATCTGAAAACAGACGATCTAATTGGGGCTTTTTCTCAGTATTAAGTGTACAAAGTTTAGTCTTGCATCCTTTGCTTAATAAGCTCAGTCTTCGCAAGTTTTGGACACCTCAGATAAATCTTCAAAGAATACACTGTACTTTATAACGTCCTTCACATGACTCTGGCTTTGTTGTCTCTTAATAATAAAATGAAAACATGATAAAAGGTACTGCCTACATTCATTTTGATATTAACAACTTAACAGACACCAGAAATTTTGAAGCATTGTGTAGCTAAATATTTCATATAATCGTCATTTTCACTGTAACAGAGACTATAACGTAACTGCTTTCTTTCATTTTCATTGACAAATATGAAACATACCCTGTGTATTTTGCTGAATATCAGTTTTAACAATCAACAATGGCCATTATAAAAGTATAACGTACAATAAGTTTATACAATATTGGAAATCAAGGCAAGCAATCAGTCAAATGTGCAGAATCAGTGTACGTGGTTACATAATTTAATATATTAGATTACCTTTGCACTCACCCAAAACATGTTACTTGAGAACAAGTAAGTGCTTCAAAAAAAAAAAAAAAAAGAGTCTTAAGTCGTTTAACAACTAAAGCGTAATGTGATCCAGTGGTAGATTCTTGATGAACTTTCCGACGTGCGCTGCTCTCACCCGGGGAGGTGTGCTCAAAGCACCCGCTGACTGCCTGGAGCTCAGACATCTACATACACTGCAGCGCATGCCAGAGTGTGTGCTGTGCATGGTCACGTGCTGGGTGTTTTCAGAGGTATAGTTTGGACGGAGAGCATTTCAGAAATTCTAGTGTGGATCTGGATCGTTTTTGTTCTAAAACACCATTTTAAAAGACGTATTCGAATAAATGGGGCCTAAAACTATGCCACACAACAATTTGGGCCTAAGCTTTTCTATGGATTTTGCAATGCTTGTAATGTGATCACTCTCTCTCACTCACTCTCCCACCACACACACACACTTTGGCATGTCATACTTTCAAAACATAACAATATGCAATCTGTTCCATTTATTGAAGTGCTTCAGTTTACAAGTCAGAGTGAACTTAAAGTTTAGAAGTGAATGTGAAAGAACACACAAGGTTCTATTTCCGCTCGCCTTCTTTCGCATACATATGAATGTAGTTAATGGAATAAAAAGTGTAGTGTGACCGCCCCATGATTTTGATTGAAGTAGGATCAATTATTGTTACTTTTGTCCCTCAACGCCTCCGTGCGTTTATGTTTACCGTGAAAGACAATTAAAGCTAAATGTCCTATTCTACCACCTGCTGCAGCTTCATTATGGCTTTTTTTGCATGGTGAGGGAAAGCGAGGCACTCCTGAGCAACTCATTTGATGCTGTGCTCGACATGTGATGATGTTAAAGACATAAAACACTTTATCAACAATACATAAGCTGAGGCAGAAAGACATGTAGGTGGTGGCAGGTTCAACATTTGTGCTATGGGGCTTTAAAAACTAGAAGTTCAATCCCATGAGCTCAGACATTGCTTAAATGGCTCTGTAATTTGCTGAAATCTCTTAATGTGCAACCCAGCCTTTTCCTCAGAGATTTCATTCAATACATCCCCAGTAATGCGGTATCTGCATTGGTTTTTATCATGCTAGGTTTAATCAGTAAACATTGCGGGAGATTATTTTCTGACACACTCTCATTCTCTCACACCAATTTTTTTTCCCCTTAGCCACTGTCAAGATATTTCTTTCAGCAGATCGCTCATGATGGCTAGACCATTATCTGTCGCATAGCCATGTTGTCTAGACCACTATCTTTTTGGACTTACAGATAATAAGCATTTAACAATTGCGAAGAAGGACCCCTGTCACTTAGCCTAATTACTTTTGTCCATTAGACCAATGCTTGGACAAAGAAGGCCCGGCTATATAATAGGGCATTTGCTCTCGGTGTAGGGAATGGGAAACCTCGTCTTACTAAGCTGAGATCACAGTATCTGTTCTCTGAGAGTAAAACGGCCAAGTGCATCAGTCACGTGGCATCAGGACACACTGGAAATATGTTTTCCCTAAAAAGGCTAGAGGGTATGGTGACGGATTATTCAGGTTACAACATGTTTTACATTTTTGACATTTGTGAAATTGTTATTGCGGTTATGTATTGAATGTATGGTGCCATAAGCGAAATCTTGTAGACATGTTACAGGCAAAAACATTGTCAGAAATGTAACAATTAGAGCATGAATGTTGATCTGCATGGATCTTTCCCTCAGTTTGTGGGTAGTTAGTTCAACCATAAAGCAGTTTTAATCTAATCATTTACAAAAACAATATGAAAGAGATTTCCAATTATGGTTTCCAACACACACTCTAAGCCAGGGGTTCTCAATCTCAGGCCCCGTTTACACTAGTGCGTTTTAGTTTTAAAACGGCGTTTTAGAATGAAAACGATCCGCGTCCACACTCGCGTTTTACCCAGCGTTTCTGAACTGCTCTCCGTCCACACCAAAACGCTGAAAACGCACATCACGTGACCACACACACACACTTTGGCAATCGCTGGAGCCCATCTACCCAGATGAGAGCTCTGCTAGTCGGACTTCTCATCAAGCATCTCCCGCTGGATCTAATCTCACTATATTTATTAAACGTGATATTTCATTCATCTTATTGTCTTTATCTAACGACATATTCCCTGACTTTGGTCATTGGAATCTATTACTTGTTCTCAGGTAACGTGTTTTGGCTGAGCGCAAAGATAAGTTAATGATTAATGTAAGCACGTAGCCTACATTCTGTATATTGACTGATCGCTTGCCTTTATTTCCTATAATGTATAAACTTATTGTATGTTATACTTTTATAATGGCCATTATCGATTATTAAAACTGATATTCAGCAAAAGAGAGGGTATGTTTCGTATTTTCACTGAAATTGAAAGGAGGCAGTTGTTATCGGCTCCGTTTTGTTATAAATATGCACAGTGAAGATGACGCTCATGCAGCACGACGCCTCAACATTTCTGCTGTCTGTTTAGTTGTTAATATTAAAATAAAAATAGGCAGTTCCTTATATCAAGTTTACATTTTATTGTTGAGAAAGTGAAACAATGTAGCCAAGGTGATGTGAATGAAGTTATAAAGTACACTGTTCCCTGTGAAGATTGACGCGTGTCGTGAGACGGAGCAGCAGCGTTTCAGAATAAAAACGGCCTCTCCAGCGTTTTCGAAACGCTCCGTTTTCGTCGCTCGAGAACTCCGGCGTAGTGTGGACGGATGGTGTAACCGTAGCAAAACTTATGTGTTTTCAAACTAAAACGCATTAGTGTAAACGGGGCCTCAGTCCTGGAGGTCCATTGTCCTGCAGATTTTAGCTCCAACACCAATCAGACACTAGAGACAAAGAGCTATTTCACAGAGAACGGGCTCGTGTTCTTGTGGAGACAAGTCTTGCCAAGTTACCTCAGAAGCATGAACTTGGTAGACCATGAGAACGAAGAATGTGTCATGTGGGAAATGAAATGCTGCGTTCTTCCCTGGTTCTTCCTGATGGTCACTTGGCCTTCATGCATTTTTAATGGAAACTTATTTAAACATTACAGCATTCATAAAGAACTTATAAATATATGTTGCACAAAACAAATAAAACTAATTTTAATACGAATTTCAGAAAATACACACTCTTAATGTGTTTATGCTATTATAAAGTTTTTTGTATTAATGTTTACTTTCACCGTTTCATTTAGGGAAACTCCTGAAATAAATAAGTTACATCTCCAAACTTTAATAATAAATCTTTATAAAAAGCTGTGTTTCCCACCTCCTTTATTCAGCCCCAATGACTTCTGGGACTTCTCAAGCGAGTTTTGCGCTCAAGTAAGCATCGGTTTGTCCTCGATATCAAGAACACATCCGGGAACTCTTAAGCGTCCTCCATCTCTTTCGGTCTTGAGTTTTGGAACTAGAGCTGCACGATTCTGGCTAAAATGAGAATCGCGATTTTTTTGCTCAAAATAAAGATCACGATTTTCTCACGATTCTGTATATGTAAAATAATGGTATGGTAAAAACAAACATATGGCACAACATTGATAATAATATGTGTAGGTCTACTGGTTTTTATAAATAATTGTATTCTACTTATAATAATTATGATGTTGAATATTATGTTTGAGATAAATGCTTGCAATCTGTCATATTAGACAAATTTATTCACTGGTGAAATCAGACATTTGCCATTATCAGATTATATTCAACAATATATAGGCTAGAGTAGTTATACTGACATTTAAAAAAAAAATTTTCATGCAGAACTGTGGGTTCGCTATGAAATACAAACACATATCAAATGCTTGTCGTAATCATAACTCTAAAATGCGATATGATTATTTAAATGAAGTGCACACTTTCGGTTTCCTTTTGACTGCTAAGTGCTTGTTCATACTTCGCGCGCGGCTCCCAAACGATCACTCTGTGCCACAAACAGAATATTATGTACAACTGTATTACCTGTTACTGGCAACATATGCAGGTTCTGTTCACTAAAGACCTCTCTGTGATAACACGCGCGCGCCCTCTCTGTGATAACAGCCCGCGGTCACCAGCTCACGTCACGTGTGTTTTCCCAGCCGCGAAAACATCATTATATGAAGACAAAAATGACATTTTTAGGTGAATTATACCTTAAAAATACATTATGTGACTCATTTAACATCATTTGGAGGTGTCAATGTCACTGAGCAACGTATGTGAAACAATGAAAAGGCTCGTGCAGCTGCCTTTGCTTCTCTCCTGAACTTGAAAATATGATTGGAAAAATCGTAGAAATGCTGGATTACGATCGTCTAGGGGGTCGAATTGAGATTGTGATCTTTTATCGATTAATTGTGCAGGTCTATTTGGAACTGAACTTTTGAGTTTTGGCAGTCAACGATGACGTTTGGACAATAGTCCAAAGACTGGTCAGAGAGTGATTTTGAATAGTAGCGACTGTGTTTTCAAAAGTTTAAGTTTCTGTTCATCTATATTGAAACGATACGCCAGTCTTCTGTTTTCAAAATGATTGGTTTTTATGGTTTAAATATGCCGGAGTATTGTAGACACCAGGTGTAACTGTAAAAAAAATGCATTTTGAAATTAAAACATTTGGGGCTGTTCACATATTGTATCTTTTGAATGTGAAATTTCATTACCTCCAATGAAGCGTACAATCTACACCAAATAGGGAGCAATGTGCGTGTGATGCAACATGCTTGTGCTTTCCAGGCACTTCTAGTTTAAAACATCTAAACTTTTCAGAACGCTGTAAGCGCACCAATGATTTACGTGACTAGAACTAACCAATCAAATCCAAACTTTGTATGGAATATACACATTTGAGTACTAACAGTAGACTAATTACCTCAGACAAATGCAGAGCAGCTGAACACTGGAGTGCTTTTTTAATTTCTCCATAAATAAACCTTGATTCAAAGATGCAGCAATGGTTTATCAGTTAGTCATCCTCTGAGAGAACAGTTGATAGTTGCCAAGCATTGACAGACGCCATGGGAGCATGACTGCAAAAGTGTGTTGGAAATGAAGGAAGAGATGCGTCTTGTGCTTTTAGATGCAATATGTAATCTGCCTTTCAGTTTAAATTGCACCTTTGTCTTACCTGAACAATTAAAAGGACGGTTCTTCCAAAAACGAAAAGTTTGTCTATTTACTGTATCAAGTAGATATAAACCTTTTAAAGTCTTTTTCTGTTTATCACAGAAGACATTTGGACTTGCAAAACACATACTATAGAAGTCAACAGTTGCATGTTTGGAGTTTTCATCAAAATAAATTCTCTTGGGTTTAACATTTGTCTTTCTTCAGTTGTATTTGTACTAATCCTTTTTCCTTATTATATTGCTGCCTCTTTACATGCATGTAATCAATGTAAACCGCGCTAACTGGGCAAACGAGACAAGTTCCGAAACAAAAGTCTAGATGTGAAAGCACCCTGAGATGTAGAAAAAAAAGTCAATGCAGTGTTCCCCCACCATTATATTAGGGCCCCCCCCCCGCCCCCCCCCCCCCCCCCCCAACGGCTTTCCCCTCCCCTTTTGAAGTCAAGTTAATTGTATTTTATATAAAGCACCAGATCACAACTTCCTTTAAAAACAAGCTTAATAGCCAAATGTAACATCTTATTTACACAACGACATGCGATTTCTGTCTCCACATGGTAGTGCGATTGTCCACACATATGCTAGAAACCTATATGTCCTATATATGCCAGAAACCTGTATGTCCCATATATGCCAGAAACCTATATGTCCACATATATGTCCCATATATGTCAGAAACCTATATGTCCACATACATGCCAGAAACCTATATGTCCCATATATGCCAGAAACCTATATGTCTCATATATGCCAAAAACCTATATTTCCCATATATGCCAGAAACCTATATGTCTCAAATATGCCAAAAAACTATATGTCCCATATATACCAGAAACCTATATGTCCCATATATGCCAGAAACCTATATGTCCACATATATGCTAGAAACGTATATGTCCCATATATGCCAGAAACCTATATGTTGACAAATATGCCAGAAACCTATATGTCCACATATATGCCAGAAACCTATATGTCCCATATATGCTAGAAACCTATATGTCCCATATATGCCAGAAACCTATATGTCTCATATATGCCAGAAACCTATATGTCCCATATATGCCAGAAACCTATATGTCGACATATATGCCAGAAACCTATGTCCCATATATGCCAGAAACCTATATGTCCCATATATGCCAGAAACCTATATGTCCACATATATGCCAGAAACCTATATGTCCCATATATGCCAGAAACCTATATGTCCCATATATGCCAGAAACCTATATGTCCCATATATGCCAAAAACCTATATGTCCCATATATGCCAGAAATCTATATGTCCCATATATGCCAGAAACCTATATGTCCCATATATGCCAGAAACCTATATGTCCCATAGATGCCAGAAACCTATATGTCGACATATATGCCAGAAACCTATATGTCGACATATATGCCAGAAACCTATATGTCCCATATATGCCAGAAACCTATAAGTCTCATATATGCCAAAAACCTATATGTCCCATATATGCCAGAAACCTATATGTCCCATATATGCCAGAAACCTATATGTCCACATATATGCCAAAAACCTATATGTCCCATATATGCCAGAAAGATATATGTCCCATATATGCCAGAAACCTATATGTCCCATATATGCCAGACACCTATATGTCTCATATATGCCAGAAACCTATATGTCCCATATATGCCAGAAACCTATATGTCCCATATATGCCAGAAACCTATATATCCCATATATGCCAGAAACCTATATCTCATATATGCCAGAAACCTATATGTCCCATATATGACAGAAACCTATATGTCTCATATATGCCAGAAACCTATATGTCTCATATATGCCAGAAACCTATATGCCCCATATATGCCAGAAACCTATATGTTGACTTATATGCCAGGAACCTATATGTCTCATATATGCCAGATACCTATATGTACCATATATGACAGAAACCTATATGTCTCATATATGCCAGAAACCTATATGTCTCATATATGCCAGAAACCTATATGTCCACATATATGCCAGAAACCTATATGTCCCATATATGCCAGAAACCTATATGTCCACATAAATGCCAGAAACATAGATGTCCCATATATGCCAGAAACCTATATGTCCCATATATGCCAGAAACCTATATGTCCACATAAATGCCAGAAACATAGATGTCCCATATATGCCAGAAACCTATGTCCACATATATGCCAAAAGCCTATATGTCCCATATATGCCAGAAACCTATATGTCAGAAACATATATGCCCACACATGTATAACCACATGTATGAAACAGTAATAATAATATTACTAAAAATAATAATTATTATTATTATTAAGTAGGATTTTTTTTCTTTCTTTTCTTAATAAATAGCCTACTGTTAATTGCAGCCATTAACAATTTATATGATTTATATATGAGATTAGAATACTCTTAGCTATGTGGTTTTATGTTTTAGAATATAATATGTTCATTAATATTTGTTTAAAAAACATAGGCCCTAACTGTGCTGTTTACAAATACTTAAATTAATAAGGAAATTGAATGCATGTTTATATATATAATTTGCACAAAAAAAGTACAGGGTTTTTCTCTAAAGAAGTTGTTACTCCACCTCATTTACAGCGCCAATATGGACGTTTTATGTTATAACTAACGCGGTTCTCTGCGACAAAGCAGCTACGGTTTTGGGAAACAATCGCCACTACATTTTTTTTTCTCAAATGATGAATTTTACTATAAAAGTTCAGCCGCAAGTTACGTTGTTATTTAGAAAACGGACCCCAGATTGTTACAGTGCTGCAAGTCAAAAATTCAGGCCTGTGCCTGTTAAACAACTTATCAGTCAGAAAGCCGGTAAAGATGATTTTGTTCAGTGAATCATTTGCATAGACAAACTAATTAAATACAGGCTGTGGTTCACTTTATCACAATTTTTGACCTGAGTAAGGGTTATGCCAAAATGATGATAAAATAATTTTTACAACTTTCACATCACATGCCACTGCACCAACATAGCTCATTCACAGGATAACAGCCATTGCTCCTTTGTTAAGCCATAGGTGGAGCAACATATCCATAGCATCCAAGGGTGCTCTAATTGATTGGCCACTGATCACAATCGGCTGATAATTGCTTTTGATTGGCAGTTAGCCAGTGGAAATAAGTGTAAAACATGATCTCCTGCTTATGCAAAAGATCAGCTCTTAAAATGCAATAGCTGCAGTTGTACCATTCATTACATCTTCTTTGTTTACTCTTCTTGAGAAAACTGCTGAAATGGACCATGGTGTAAAAACAGATTGACCATGGTGTAAAAACTTTAAAAGCCACGCTGATGGGAGTGGTCCAGAAAAGATTCTGTTGACATTGAAGCTGAGCGCCTGTATAGCATTGCTACAATTTTCAATTTTCTATGTGATGAATTTTAATTTACACCTTCTGTAATCTACATTTGTTTCTTTGCATCCGTGTTACTGTCAGAGCAAATAAACAAGCAGGAAATTAATATAATATAATAAAGAAACGGGAACACATTTTGTGATAATTTTTTGCTTTTTTTCCCATTTTATTTATAATGCAAGAAAAATAATTGATAAATGAGCCATTACTGAAAATAATGTTATTGTGTAAATATTTTGTGTGTATCTTGTGTATTTTGCGTAAAATTGGATACGTTATTTGCTGTAGAAATGTGTTAATTTTGTATAGACACAAAAAGAAACTTGGCAGGACCACTGAGCATGCAAATTGACAAATTGATTATGTTAGTAAGTTTTTATCTGTTTGCATTTTAGTCTCTTTTTTCTATCAACAACCAGCAGCATGTCAGCATACTACAGCGTCATGGCAGCTGCAGACTCATAACGGAAGCATTTGTAGTGTGTGAATGCCATAGCAGCTCGAAAACAGTCCTACAAATTAAACTAAATGCTCTACTCAAACTTTTTACAAATGTTGTAACTGTGTTAATGATTTACGTCAAACGAATTTCAATTAATACTCTTTATTTTGTTCAGTTTTTGATTCAAGAGTTTGAATTTATCAATTTCTGTAGTTTACCGTTATATAATACAGTATAATATAATTTGGGAGGATAATGTATAATTGGATAATTAGATTTTATGAGGAACTTTGTTGCATGCATGGGTTCATTCTTGCCTGTGTATAAATCAGACCTATATTTTAAAATTCAGGGCCCTATCATACACCTGGTGCAATGTGGTGCAAGGCACGACGCAATTGTTGTTTGCTAGTTTCAGCTTGCCGCAAGAGTCGTTTTGCAGCACACTGTTTAAATAGCAAATGCATTTGAGCTCATATGTGCGGCCATAGGTGTTCTGGTCTAAAAAGGGAGGCGTGTTGAGGCACATTGCTGGCGCGTTGCTATTTTGAGAAACTATAATAGATTTTTCAATTGACCAGAACAAAGTCGGTCTATTGGTCAGCGCAGAGCGCGTTAGTTGTGCGCCTTGCTTACACACTGCTTGTTTATGCACACAAGATGTAGAGCAATACGCAAATATCTTTACAAAAAGAATTAAAGTATTAAGGATATATATATAGGATATAATAAGATTATATACATGATATAAATAGAAAGGATAAAAATATTACAAAACATATAATTTTCTAGCCTACATAAATAAAAAACACTGCCTTCATGCCTTCTTCATCTCAGAAGGTTTTTCAGTTCATTCATAACAGTTTGCTTTTTTATAATGTTATTAATAGCAGTATTATTTATTATATGTATATTTATATTAGTTTTGTTAAAAACAAGCTTAGATTTGTCCACCATTCAGGTTTGAGACCATATGGGGCACAGCATGTGTATTAGGATATAACTCAGTATTTTGACCACACTTCATTGTTATTGTTCATTTATTTGTTTGCTGGAAATTAGAACTGAATTTAGAAATAGTTTTGAAACAAATATTTGTGCTTAACAAACAAAACTAATTATTTATAGGCTAATTGATGTCTGTGCGTACAAGGTTTCCCTATCCACGAGAGCGAAAGTGAAAGTTAATAATTTATCTTTCATTCTCGCGCTGTAGATGCTCTGTGTAACTGTTTTCTTGCTAGTGAAATGCTATGTTTTTCCACTTACACTTACTTTACGCATGTAAATAGCAAATGCACCATGGCGCGACGCAACTGACTCTTAAAGGGAATAGGAGATGGGACTCTGATTGGTTTATTCTCAAAACACACCTATAACTCATTAAGAAAATATGCTCAACCCTTTTAGTATCCCTGCTTCCGACTGTTTTTATTATTAATCAAACAACAACAGGACAAAATCACTCACTGCTCCTGACTGAAGGTCTTTTGTAGCTAAAGTTTTTTTCCTTACAGTGAAGATGCTTGAAGCACAGTTTAAACATAACAGATTTAATAACTGATTTCTTTTATTTTTGCTATGATGACAGTACATTATATTTTACTAGATATTTTTCAGGATGCTAGTATTCAGCTTAAAGTGACATTTAAAGGCTTAATTATTGTAATTAGGGAAGTCATTGTGTAACAGTCGTTTCTTCTGCAGACAATCAAAATATATGTATAGCTTAAAGGTGCTAATAATATTAAGCAATTAAAATAGGTTTCAAAATATTTAAACCTGCTTTTATTCTAGCTGAAATAAAACAAATAAGCCTTTCTCTAGAAGAAAAAAAATTATAGGAAATACTGTAAAAAATTCCTCTGTTAAATATAATTTGGGAAATATTTATATATATATATATATATATATATATATATATATATATATATATATATATATATATATATATATATATATATATATAAATCACAGAAGGGCGAATAATTTTGACTTCAACTGATAATGGTTTTGAATAATCGTGATTACAGCAGTTATGACCAAAATAATCGTGATTATGATTTTTCCCATAATCGAGCAGCCCTACCATACTTGTACAGAAACTGAATAGGCTAATTAAAACGCGCTTACATCCTCTGTACCTTACATATTTTGGATTATCAATGTTCTATTGACTTCAATTCTTGTTAAACACTATGTTTGTGTATTTGGTGCATTTTTCATGTTTTGTGCATTCACACAAATTCATATTTAAAATTATATTTAGTTTGGCCATCAAAGGTTTGCTGTCAACTGAATTGAGGATAAAGCAGAGCAGCAAATATAGACAAAACCATCACTTCAGCATTGCTTATGTGCCGCTCCAGCTTGATGGCAAAAACTATAAAGACGATTCACAAGCTTTACTATGAATGGGGAAAGTGCAATGCTCAGTAAGTCCCGAATTCCAGTCAAATAGCCAATCATCAGTCTTTAAAGCAAAGAGGTTTGTGGGGGATGGTCCATACAGATTAGATTGTTATAGCAAGCCCAAGTTTGACTATTTGCCTGCATTTCCTTCACATATTGTGTCCTTCCAGTGATGCTTCCAGTCTATGCACATGTTTTGGTTCTGTTATTATAGTGTTTATATTTTTGTTATTATAGCGTTTATATTCCACATTTTTTGTTTGTTTATTTTTTTTAAAACAGCAAGGGCGATTGGTGTCGTGCTAATTGTTGCGCATGCACAGTAGCTGGAGTAAAATGGAAATTACACATTCATTTACCTTCAGCTTACTCCCTGATTTATCATGGGTCATCACAACAGATAGGACTGCCAACTATTTCAGCATATGTTTTACACAGCGGGCTTATTGGGAATTTCACAAGAAAAACAAAAGTTGGATCCAAAATGACCGACTTCAGAATGGCCACCATGGTCACCACCCATCTTGAAAAGTTTGCCCCCTCACATATACTAATGTGCCACAAACAGGACAATAATGTCACCAACTGATCACATTTTATTAAGGTGTATCCATATAAATGGCCCACCTTGTATATTCTCTACTATTATTTTAATACTTATTACACATTTTACATGTAGTTTAATATTTAGTCCAACATGATAAATAAAAGGCTTTAAATAGATTCGGATCGGTATCTGAAAATTTGGTTTAAGTGATCAGAAATTGTTAAACTCGTGATCGGAGCATCTAATATGGTGCCTACATCTAGAACTCTATGCAGGACAGCTGTGTTTCTCCTGCTTTCTTCCACCCAATGAAAATCAACACATGGCGTGGAACTAAAGCGATATATTCTATGACCGGCTTCCTTACACATAAATGCGATGTGATTTATCTCTCTCCAAAATCCAGCAGCTTCCTCGGGCTAATCCAATGGCTCAGCTCTCCAGTAAATAAGGTATCTGATTGAGAATCAACTTTAGTTTTGGTATTTTCCAGTGCGTAATCATTGCAAGCCTGTGGTGTGTCAATGTTTCCAATCAAGTGTTGATATAACGTCAATAAACTTTGAGCAGTAAGCTGAAATATGATTTAAGCCAGACTTTCAGAAGCAAAATATTATAGATTCAAAAATGTTGTGGTCTTTATGCTGTTTTTTTAGGGTTGCATATTTTCTGTTTAATTCTGATATTACTGGTTCATTACTTTACAGGTGTAATACATACAGGGGTAATACAGGTGTAAATAG
The DNA here is from genome assembly GCF_052040795.2 of Danio rerio. NCBI lineage: Eukaryota > Metazoa > Chordata > Actinopteri > Cypriniformes > Danionidae > Danio > Danio rerio. The sequence goes on from NC_141031.1 coordinate 8,798,571, forward strand.
GGTCTTTCGTCGATTGATTCATTTCAGAGGTAATAGAAAAATAGTTGGATATCTTTTACTGATAATTATTTGCACTAGTATGCACATTTGTTGTTGAATGTTTTAAACAGCAAACAGGATATGATCATTATGGGACATGTGAGAACAATCCAAAACAAGGGATTGTAGGCATGGTTTAGAATAGAATTCTAACCGAATGTTTCCCTGGATAAAAATAGCACGGTTTTTCGGTATTGTGATTACTGCTCTAAAATATATTATTTTTAAATGTCTTCAAAACTTCTTTTATCGCAATGTCTGCATCCTAAATTGAATACTTCCATCTATATAGTAAGCTAAAAACATGTAAGCTGAGTAGTATGTCCATAGAATTCGAAAAATAGTATGCAAGAGGAACACGGATGACCTACTACTTCCACTGAGATTCTGAAGTGCACACTTCAGATTGAAACTACGCTATCCCATGATGTACCGCGAGACAATTCATGAATGGGAGTGAAGCAACGCACTAACACGGGTATGTCATGTGATGATGACAAAATGGCATTCTTAGTACGTCCAAGCTCTATTCATACTACTCAAATTTATGCTTTATAGAACATATGTTTTTAACGGCCGAGTTGTAAATTCAAATTGAAATGCAGTACCTACTGAGTAGTAGGCAATTTCGGACGCAGGCAACATATTTACAATAAACATCTCAGGCTAATTCATTTGAATGAATTATTGACTTCTGCTGTCTTCATTAGTTTCAAAAACGCAGATTTGTTTACAATTTAAACACAATCTTTGGATATCTTTTCCTCTGGAGACACTGTTGTCTTAATTAAAACAAAAAGAAAGTAAATAAAAAATCAGTAGGAACGGTATAACAGAACATTTAGGCAATTTTAAAACCTTGACTTTTTTAAACCGTGCAATACCTTGAAAACGGTTATTAACCCATGCCTATTCCTATGCAATCTTACAGAAATTAATAACTTAATGATTTATTGGCAAATATTTTTTTTAAACTGCCCTTTTCTCAAAAAAAGGGCAAAGATGATAAGCTATGCTTATCTAAAATATTTTAATAATTTGTTTTTAAGTTTGTATTATACTATATTTTTTATCTTGTTCTGGTATAGCATATGCTGAAAACTTGATGTTCTCTCTCTCTCTCTCTCTGAAGGTAATAATCACTGGTCTGTCTAGCAGATTTTTTTACTCAACCAGCAAAGGTTTTGAAAAATAGCTTGAAAGAAACATGTTTGACATTTACTTAAATTATATTTACATTTTTAAATTCATCTTTATTTCTGTAGTGCTTTTACAATGTAGATTGTGACAAATCAGCTTAATATAGATGTTCTAGTAAACTGAAACAACTTCAGTCCAGTTTTCTGATTTGGGGCCCTATCATACATCCGGAGCAAGGCGCGATGCAATTGTTGTTTGCTAGTTTCAGCTTGACGTAAGTGTCATTTTGATGTTTTGCTCCTCCCTGTTTAAATAGTAAATGTATTTGTGCTCAAATGTGCTATCGTAGGCATTCTGGTCTAAAAAAGGAGGTGTGCTAAGGCGCATTGCTGGCACGTTGATATTGAGGAACTAAAATAGACTCCAAAATAGACAAGCTGAGAGCAGGACTAAAGTCCAGCGCAGAGCGCGTTAGTTGTGCGCCTCGCTTAAACATTGCTTAAAGGGCACCTATGGTGAAAAATCTACTTTTCAAGCTGTTTGGACAGACATGTGTGTATATATATAGTCTATAGACTGTCATATTGGGGTGATATAAACACACACAGTCCTTTTTTTTCAATGTAACAACATAAAAATGGTAGACCAATTGCAGTGGTTTTCAGATCGACCGCAACTTTACGTAGGAGAGCGGACCCCCGCCCACTAATATTGATTTGACAGCCTCGCGTCACGATCATATCCTCAGTTTCTTGTTTCACATCCGCCATTTTCAGCGTGTGAGTCAAAGCAGTATCACTAAAGGAACACCCTTGCTCTATTTTTAGATGAAAGGCTCATTGGGCTCAACACAAGATCAATATTCTTCACATTATCGCTCTAATCGGAATTATTGCTTGTAACTTTTGGGTGGCGCAGCGCAGTGCATTTCGGAGTTCTGGGTGTTGGTTTCTGTCGGGGTGCACGCTGCGGAGCTTTGGGTTGGCGGCCGCGGCGCCGTTGTGTTTGCCCTGGTGGAGGCCTATGTTTGGAGTTTTGGAATGCGTGGCACAACGATTCGGGACACTTTATGAGTGTTTGGTGTCGCGGCACATTCGGTGCCTCAGTCATAGTTAATTCAGTGTGTGTGGTTATCAGTCTCGGTGTACAAGCTCGGCACTTGTACACCGAGACTATACAAACTATACAAAGACACAAATGATTTTGTACTCTCTGGTTGGTCTGTGTCCAAGTCATACATGTACGGCTGAATGCTGATCTTAGCTTAGCTTCTCGTTCTCTGTCTGTCAGCCTGTTGCAAACACAGAGCGTGGGAGCTTTTGGCTCCGCCCCCTTGTTACGTTGGGCGGGAAGCCGAAACTAATTTTCATGTGAAGCAACACACCCCTAAAACAGCAAACTGTGTACACGCCCCCAACATGACACTTTTGAACACATTATAATAAAAACATCTGAACTGTGTGTTAAACTGAACCTAAACTGGCACACTCAGAAGAACCATAATATTAATACTATGTGCCCTTTAATACACACAGGATGTACAGCAATACACAAATATCTTAACAAATGAAAAATAATTAAAGGAATAAAATCTACATAATCTACATAAATATAAAAAACACTGCTTTCATGCCTTCTTCAGCTCAGGGGGCTTTTTCAGTTTATTCATGACAATTTGCTTTTGTATAATGTTATTATTAGTAGTAGTATTATTTATTATATGCATATTTATATTTGTTTTTATTAAAAACAAGCTTGTCCACCTGTCAGGTTTTGGACCATATGGGGCACAGCATGTGTATTTGGAAATAACTCAGATTTTTGAGCACACTTCATTATTATTGTTCATTTATTAGTTTGCTGGAAATTAAAACTGAATTTAGAAACAGTTTTGAATTTAATTATGTGTGCTAATGGATGTCTGTGCGTAAAACATATTTCTCTATCCAGGAAAGAGAGTGAAAGTGAAAGTAAAGAATGAGAAGGGTCATTCTCTCATTCTCTAGTGCAGATAATCTGTGTACTGGTTTTCTCGCTAGTGAAGCTTTTAGTTTTTCCAATTACAAAGTCCGCAATGTAAATAGCAATTGCACCATGGAGCAACGCAAATGTCTCTTAAAGGGAATGGGAGATGAGACTCTGATTGTTTTTTTTCTTCTTAAAACACACCCATAACTCATTAAGAGAATAAGCTTAACCCTGTTAGACCATCGCAAATCTGATATTTTATGTCGTTAACCTGGTAAAAGTGGCCCTTAATGCTTTTGCACCCTGCGCTAGGACTAGTTTTCAGCATTAATGCATGACAAACACTTGAACCAATCAGCGTGCTGTATTTTGAATGAGGTGCAACTGCATTAATATGCATAAATTAGCTTCGAAGACTCTTTTTAAAAAAAATCTTTTACAGTGTTCAGAGAGACGTCACATTTTGTTGCCAACCATAATTCAAACAAGTAGAAAAACTTTGGGGGTTCATGGCTCTTTAACAAAATCCAAAGTGTATGTTAATGCCAGGTATAAACATTAATGCATCCCTGCTTACCAGTTGAGATTTGATCACTTGAAATATTATCACATGGTAAGTGGAAAGGGGCTTTATTCATTGTGCATGTATGTGTAAATAATTATATTTCATATGCATATAAAAGCATTTTGAGGCTGTGATTATTTTTTTCCCCTCACTCTTACATACAAGCCAAACCTGCAAGGTGTCATTTGTGTTGCAGCAAGAGCGCTCTGATATATAATTTCACACGTTGTGTCCAATTAGTTGCAATAATTATGTCCTCAGCTCTCTTTTGTGGCCTTTTGTTGGCTTCTGTCCGGCCTCTCGACCGTTGTGCCTCCTCCACTCTTTTTCCCTCTGACAAGCAGTTTTTAGCGCGTGCAACCTTATCGTGTTTTGCCTCCGTTGACCTTCATCAGTCCCGCACGTCTCTTCTGCCGGTCTCAGATGACCCAATTAAACTCTTTCTCTCATTCTCTCACCAGACTCAACTCTAGACCGCTAAAAGGGTGAGAGTCAAGGTTCAGGAAAGGGCATCTCCATGGTGAAATGCTGCTGTGCGAGAAAAATATGCTGTAATGATAGTCTAGCCCGAAAGTAAGCCGAGACACTGTCATATGCATCGACCAAACCTCTGTAAATGGGCAGCAGGAACAGACTTTGATGGAGGAATCCTTTCAGATGTGTTTCTCATCAATCCAGATCCCACTGGGTGAGGATGAGAGAGAACACTTTGTCTAACGTTGCCAAGACACTTGTGTTCCTCTTAGGAAAAATGTGGTTAAAATTTAGGTTTCACAATGTTTAATTTGAGAAACCACCCAGTGGGTAAAGACAGTTTATAGTCCTCTTGGAGATCTGTACATGTTTAACAGTATTATTGTATTTTTTTTTTTGGAATGGATTTGAATGATTAAGTTTTTCCAGAGGCGGTTTTCTATTTTCAATTCTCTGCTGAGACTGAATAAGAATGCAAGCAGTATGTTTGACAGCAGAATTGCTCAAAAATGTGCAAACGTGGAGCAGTTTTTACAAAGAAATACATTTGGGTTACAGACCTGTCAAGTCACTAATACAAGAGTTCTGAAAAAAAGAATAAAAAAATCTATCAAAAATGTAATTGCTTCCGTCATTCATGTGGAGCTAAAAAGTTCTTTCGAAGAGTCTTACAAAATCTCAAGGTCATACTCTGTAAAACTACTTTTGAGTTTGTTTTGTAATCTTTTCCTTTCGTGCACAAGCATTGCTACAATTGGCTGTAATATGCAGTTATTTTGGCTTGATGTTCCAGTGTCGATCTTATTTCTTTCAATGAAAGGTGAAGTAAGCATTTTCTGCCAAAAGGTATTGATTTGAAAAACATGGCCTTAACCAAAATAGGCACAACTCTACCCAACGCGAAAAAGTTCCATTAAAAAAAAACTGTTGATGTACAGTTCACTACATTATGATAGTCCAAGTAGTTATCATATTATACACAGGCCCGGATTGGCTAATCGGGAGAACTGGGAGAATTCCCGGTGGGCTGGTCCGTTTTTTGGCCGCGAAGGCCGGTGTCCCTAGCTGCTTGCACTCTCAGCAGTTGCACTTTTTTCATTTATTTATTTAATTGACCATAGCCACACTTATTTTTATTCATTATTTTGCCGCAGCCCTGCTCTTTTTATTTATTTTCTCGCAGCCCCGTAAGCAAAATGCAGCCCGCAGGTTAATGAGGATGTAACTATCAATCCACCCCAAACAGCGGCACCTTAGTGAATATTAATTAATATTAATGAATATTACACCTGCTCAATGAAAATCAGATGATTCACTACATTAATAATCTGACATAACTTGATCAGAAATTTAAAAAGGGGAGAAAAAGAGTAGACATCAATAGCAGCAGATGACAGTGCAATACTTATTCTTTATCTCGGACTCATAACCTTAACAGTGCCATCTAGGTCTAGTGGTTAGCAGATTGCGTTATGACACCGCCGATCTGAGTTCGAATCTCCCCCGCATAATTTTTTTTCTTTTCATTTTTAGTGTTAAGACATATAATACTGTTTCGGTTACTTATGCAGGGGTACATATATATATATATATATTTTTTTTTGTGTGTGACGACCATTACAAAGGACTGGATATCTATAAAGAATTAATGTTCTCATATTTATGAAAAAACATTTAAAGTTCTAAAGCAGCTGTGTCCTTGAAAAAGATGTGTTAGTGTCATTAGAAACTGAGTTGGAAATAACTTTATTTTAATATAGTCAGTCGTCGACTGAGGTAGGCCGGTCTAAGGCTTGATACTCCAGATCTAAAAAGCAGTCCCACTCCGGCCCTGATTATACATGTAGATTAAGGAGTAGTAGTGATCACTAATATAGGAAGAAAAAAAAATCAAAACAACTACAAAATTGCATTACTAGCGTCTTCTTTGACCTTTAACACAGAAAGACACACTTTGGGAGTTTACAAGGTCTAGTAAGTAATGTGTATTTATATAGCGCATTTATTTTACACCCTAAGAGCTTCACTAACACGGGGGGGGAGGGGTCTCTCTACACCACGACCAGTCTGCATGCTACAGCAGCCACAGGACAACGGTGCCAGTGCACTCACCATACACCAGCTATAGGGTAAATGGGGAGAGAGTGATCGAGCCAATTCAATGGATGGGGATGATTGGGAGGCCATGATGGGTAAGGGCCGATGGAGGGAATTTGGCCTGGACACTGGAGTTACACCCCTACTCTTTATAATAAGTGCCATAGGATTTTAATGACCACAGAGAGTCAGGACCTGTTTAGCATCTCATTTAAAAATCTAAATTCTCACTGACAGAATACTGTCCCCTTCACATTACTGGGGCATCAGGACTCGCACAGACCGCAGGTTGAGCGCCCCCTGCTGGTCTCACTAACACCACTTCCAACAGCAACCTAGTTTTCCCATGTGGTCTCTCATCCTGGTACTGATCAGGCTCAGCCCTGCTTAGCTTCAGTGAGGAACTCGTCTTGGGCTCTTTAGTGAATGAATGCAAAGATAACAAACAACTGTCTTCAGGGGTCTATGTACCAGTCTATTAATTGTTTTTCTGTTTTTTGTTTTCAAAATGGAAAAACGAATAAACTGCTGATGATGGCACAGTTTGATGGTTGGACTACCAATCGGCAGAGAGGGGGCGTTTATAATTCCTGCCCACACAGAGAACAGATTTTAAAGCTGCCTTTTTATTTTGGTTATCACATTTTAATTTCGCTTGTCACAAAATGTGACGAAAACAAAAATACATATTTCAAAAAGCAATTTTTTTTATAAAGGAAATGTGAGAAGGTTCATTCTTTCATTCATTTTCTTTTCGGCTTGGTCCATTTATTAATCTGGGGTCGCCACAGCGGAATGAACCGCCAACTTATCCAGCATATGTTTTTACGCAGCGGATGCCCTTCCAGTTGCAACCCATCTCTGGAAAACATCCATACACACTCATTCACACTTGTAAACTATGGACAATTTAGCCTACTCAATTCACCTGTACCGCATGTCTTTGGACTGTGGGGAAAACCGAAGCATCCGGAGGAAACCCATGCGAAAGCAGGGAGAACATGCAAACTCCACAGAGAAATGCCAACTGACCCAGCCGAGGCTCAAACCATCGACCTTCTTGCTGTGAGGTGACAGCACTGTAATAAGGTTTAAATTGTGCATTAACAATATTGTTTTTCCATTATGAAAACAGCTAAGAGAAAACCAATTATAGGCAGATACACAGACCTTTAAGACATTTGCCATATAATGTCTTGGTTTGAGTAAAATGGATCATATCTGTTAATCATGTGTCCAGAAAGAATGGATGCATTGCTTTAGTATCACTTTTCAGGCCTTCTTTTTAGCACTAGAAAGCCTCTCCTAATATCAAATCCAGTCATGTTTTTCCTTCCTTTCTATTTTTTTTTTTTTTTTTTTACTGCCGCTTACATAAGTAGTTCTAGTTAAAAAGTCAACTAATGAAAATGTTTTAGCCATTTTCTTCCCTGACATTTGGCTATTTTTATTGCAAATAGCCTCTGCATGGTTGAGGCTGACTAATAAAATTGCATTCACAACAGTTTTTAAAGACAAAAGTTGAGTTTGGGCATGGGACAATAACCGTTTTCAAGGTATACCGTGGTTTGTAAAAGTCAAGGTTTTAATACTGACCAAATTTTCTGTAATACCGTTCCTGAAGTATGTGTGCAACTTTTTATTTATATTTTGTTTAGTTTTTTAGGACAACAGTATCTCTGGCAGAGAAAAATATCCGAAGATGCTGAGTAAAGTTTATAGAAATCTGTGTTTTTGAAACTAATGAAGAGAGCAGAAGTCAATGAGTCGTTTGAATTATTCAGCCTGACATGTTTACTGCTGCTGTTTACATGTTTATCTTTCAAAAATAGAATATAATGTTTTCAAAGGAAAAACGTGTTTGTTTTTTACCCAGATATTTAAAAAGAATATATTTTAGAGCAGTGAGCACAATATGACACAGTGAAACAGTGATATTTTTATCGAAGGTTATCATACCGTCAGAATCTTATACCGGCCCAAGCCTAGTTGAGTTTGCCATGGAGTTCAATGTTTGATTCCAGTAATGCCAGTGTACCTTTTCACATTTACAGAAGTTTTAAAAGTGAATATTTTAATTGGGGCGAGGCAGTGGCGCAGTAGGTTTGTTTTTTTTTACATTTGATTATTACATTTCTGTATGTCAATAAGGCGAGGCAGTGGCGCAGTAGGTAGTGCTGTCGCATCACAGCAAGAAGGTCGCTGGGTCGAACCTCGACTCAGCTGGCGTTTCTGTGTGCAGTTTGTATGTTCTCCCTGTCTTCGCGTGGGTTTCCGGTGCTCCAGTTTCCCCCACAGTCCAAAGACATGTGGTACAGGTGAATTGGGTTGGCTAAATTGTCCATAGTGTATGAGTGTGTGTGTGAATGTGTGTGTGGATGTTTCCCAGAGATAGATTGCGGCTGGATGGGCATCCGCTGCGTAAAAAAAACTTGCTGGATAAGTTGGCGGTTCATTCCGCTGTGGCGACCCCAGATTAATAAAGGGACTAAGCCGACAAGAAAAATTAATAAATGAATGAATGAATATTTTAATTGTGTATAGCAGCACTGTCAATATATAATTTCATCTTATCATGATATCTATACTTTTTCTTTGTAGCGAAATAAATAATTTAGCTAAAATGCAGATCTAGGACTTTATGAATCGTGGAACTAATTATAAGGCATTAAGGCAAGCCCTGTAAACAGGAAGTTTCTACTAGCTTTACCTGTGACATAACTGAAATTGAAATGAAATATTGAATAAATGGTGGGTTGGGATGTAATGATTCACTCAACTCAGTTCAATTCGCGGTTTTCACGATTTAATTATGTCACAAATTTTTTTTTAGCAAAATTATATTGTACAGTAAATTACACTTTTTTTGGGCTATTGTTAAATGTATAAATCTTGAAATATAACAGGACTCAATTAAACAAAAACAAACCCTACATTAAAGAATTTACACACAATTAACACATTTCTTTATATGTGATCCTTCTATCTAAAATTAGAGACATTTAATTCAGGATCAAAACGAAAGTGCAGCATGAGCAGTTTTTAATTTAAATTAGATCGTTCATTTTTAAAATTTGACAAAAACATGATGGTCTGACTTGTGAAATTATTGGCCTACTTCATAAAACCCCTGAAGAAAACAGCAGATGAGCTGAACGAAATTCACACACTGCCAGCAGGTGGTGCTTATGAACAATGTTGATATAGTTTTTCCTTGCTTAGTGCTGTAAACAAACTATGCTGCACTTATCAAAACTACTTTAATTTAGATCTACAAGAGGCAAGATGAACTGAAAATATCACATACAATACATTCAGATAGATGTCTATTCCAATTGTATCGCTATTTCTCTGGCATCTTAAGCATTTTTAATTGTCATTTATTTGAATCGATTTTCAAAGGTTTTATCAGCACATGTCTAATTTTGGGGTGTTTATTTCACTGCTAAACAAAGTAACCAGGATCAATTTAGATTTCTTGAATACTTTAATTGAATGTAGAAATGGGGCTTTGTGCATTTTACACAGCTAATTGTAGGTTTTGTCAGATTTATGGTTGTTTGGCTGAAATCACAGTCCAGAAATGAAACGGCACACTGACAAATGGTATAGAATTAAGACTAGAGGTTGTTTTTTGCTGATTTGCATTGCCTTTACTTTTCAAACAACCCCCAGATTGAAGACAAATTTCAGTATGTGACCATTAGCGATGCTCTTCCAGCATACGGACACATTTTTGTTTGCCACAGACATCTAAGACTTCTCAATGTGAGCCTTCAGTCTTGTAGTGTGCTCTCTGCCTAATGAGTAGCTTTGTGCTTTTCCTTTTTGACTGCGCTCTTGTTGATGCACCAGAAGAAAGAGAAATATCTGAGCTCTTTCTAGTTTTAGTTTGAAAACCCATTACAATACCTTAACTAAACAATATGATGTTCACTTGAAATTAAACCACTGTCTCGTGTTTTGCATTTACAAATACAGGTGCTTGTTTATCAAAGTGAAACTTTTTTTACGTTTATAATTCAAAAATAATTTTTCGACCTTTTTAATTAACAGTCTTGTGTTTTTCTTTTAGGTCCAGGCTGTAGAGACTCCTTCGCTCCTAAGGGTTCAAATTGGAGCAAGACCAGATCACATGGTAAGCCAAAAAAAGCCCTCTTGTTATTTTCTGCGACTATTTGTTTTGGTCTGAGGAGCATTGTCAAGTACATAACTTTAATTTAATAATGTAGATTATCTCTGATGGCTATTCATATATATATATATATATATATATAGTAGAAACAACTCAAAACAAAATGTCATTTGTAACAGGATAATGACAACGGTATTATACAAAAGAAAGCAGTTAGTCGATCTATCTATCTATCTATCTATCTATCTATCTATCTATCTATCTATCTATCTATCTATCTATCTATCTATCTATCTATCTATCTATCTATCTATCTATCTATATATATATATATATATATATATATACATAATTTTTTATTTGAAATAAGTCAGAATTATTAGCCCCCTTTGATTTTTTTTTCTTTTTATACAGAGCAAGGAAATTTTCACAGTATCTCTGATAATATTTTTTCTTCAGGAGAAAGTATTATTTGTTTTATTTTGGCTAGAATAAAAGCAGTTATTAAGTTTTTAAACACCATTTTATGGACAAAATAATTAGCCCCTTCAAGCGAACCTTTTTGTCGATAGTCTACAGAACAAACCATCCTTATACAATAGTTTGCCCAATTAACCTAACCTGCCTAGTTAACCTGATTAATCTAGTAAAGCCTTTAAATGTCACTTTAAGCTGTATAGAAATGTCTTTAAAAAATATCTAGTCAAATATTATTTACTGTCATCATGGCAGAGATAATATATATATATATATATATATATATATATATATATATATATATATATATATATATATATATATATATATATATATATATATATATATATATATATATATATATATATATGTATGTATGTATGTATGGATGTGTGCGTGCGTGTGTGTGTGTGTGGTCTGATCAATTTGACCTGATATGGCAGGCTTGTTTCTACTGTTTACACTTTGATTCATTTTGGCTTCATCTAATGGTCATTTCTGCTCAGTCTTTAAAAGCATCAATGACATAATGCTTTCTTGGCTTTTTCCTTACGTTTATTTATTAAATAATTCAAGGGGCACAGTTTAACATGCAGGAATTAGTCTTTCCATTATGGGGATGATATTTGACTCTTTATATTTACTTTAGTTTTCTAAATCTTTGTGAAACCCCACCCCTTCCTAACCTTGTAAACACTGACAAAGATGGCATAAAAAAAAAACTTTTAATTTTTTTTATTCATTCTTTTGAAGATTAGAATTGATTGGTTCAAACTGCTGATTCAGTCAGGAACAAAGCAAGTGTCTCTTTATGTGTCTATTAATTATTGACTTTGTTGGTTCAATGAGACACAGATTCATTCATCGATGAAACACTGTTGTGTGTGGTGATATGCAGCAGCTCAGTTGTATATTTGTTTGATATCTTAGTTGGATAAATTATTAAATCAGTTTCTGGTAAATGTAAAATTAGCTTATTGCTTCCTGATAAAATCTGCACATTTGCAAAAGTGCTGACATTTGGGAAAATATTAAACTTGCTTGTGGATTACTCACTGAATTAACAAAAAGAGACAAACAAGTATTAAAATGTTTATTGTATTAATGTATTAGTTTGATAAATGTTTTGACTCCTGTTTGTCCGATTCATTGGTCATTATTGTCAGTTATGTGCTGTTAGAAGTAACCATTAGCAGATCACAAAAAATATATATATTTTTAATTTTATTACAATGGCGGTATATAATTTATAACAATTATAAAACGTTTCGTAACAATTTTTAAAATTTCAACAGAACAACAGTGGTATGTTCAGTATCTCTGATATCTCGTGATAACAAGTACAGCAATCTTTGTTCAGTTTCAAGTGCATACAAAAACTTGAAATCAAATACAGAAATAAAAGGTTATTATAAAACCAAATTTAGAAAGACACAGTCACTGAGTACCCTCAATAGAATGCCAGAGGGAGGACCAAATGCGCCAGAACACCTCAGATCTCTGATGCAATTTTATAAATCAGGGTTCAACGCTAAGGACATTTTCTACTGGCCCGACTAAACCAGCAGTTCAGATTTTTACTGGCCCTGCCAAAATTTTCACTGGCCCCACCAAAATAAATAAAAAATAGCTATTTTTTTAGCCACATATTTTAAATAATGTGTCAAAAATAATGTCTTTGAATCTAGAATTTAAATATTTTTAAAATGTTAAAATATTTAGCAGTAAAATACAGCAGTATGGAAAATGTGCAGGTATTTTATTGCTAAACAAAAAGTGATGGAAAACTATGCAAAACATCACTTCATTTTTTTCGTTGTGTTGTACCCATGTAAATATCTTTTTCCACATTGTTGGAAACAGACGTTTTCTTTTAGCCTCATCATTTGATGTTGTCGTCTCTTCACTGTTCTGGTTTTTACTAGGTTGTGGAAAAAAATAACGTGTTCACAACAACCAATCAGATATAAGGAACCAAAAAGCAATAGGGGGTTTACGACTTTACAGAAAACATAGCATTCTGAGACTTAAAAGCACAAATTGTTTCTCGGTTCTGAGACTGTATTTGCACACAATTGACATAGCAGGAGGCAAATTAAAATTTGATGACAAGGCAGCACTGGCCTGATCAGGCCAGTAACGATTCTCTCTACTGTCCCGAACATCTCTCATGCTGGTCGGGCAGTCCTTATTGTTGAGCCCTGTAAATTAATAAATGTTTCATTTATTCAAGTATTCAAATACTTGAGTATTATTTCAAGTATTTGAGCTTTTGTTTTCTATTAAAGTTGCATTTTTAAATGTTTATTTCAGGTTTTAGTTTTAATGTAGGTTTTGGATTGCAATTAAAAGGACTTTACTTTAGGGCTGCACAATTAATTAATTAAAAAATATATATATCACAATCTCGATTCGACCCTACACATGATCTTAATTCAGCTTTTCTATGATTCAGACAGTTATATTTGTAAAGGAGGTCGCACAATCTTCATGTTTTATATTCATTGCTTAGCAACATGGACACCTCCAAATGGTGTTGAAAGTGTCACATACTGTATTTATAAGGTGTAATTCACCCCAAAATGCCATTTCTGTCTTAATTTAATGACATATTTATGGCCGCGATATCATACATGTTTGTTTACTACAAAGAGGATGTGCGTACCTGCCAATATAGTCTGCTTTAGTGAACAGAACCTGCATAGGCTGTGAATAACAGGTAATAAAGTTATAAATAACGTTCAGTTTGTTGTACAGAGCGATTGTTTTGGGAGCCGTGCGGGAAAGATGATTGGTATAATTTTAATCACAAAGTGACAGCAGCCATGAGCTGCACTCTGCAGTGAAAGTGAAACCAAAAGCGCACACATCATTTAAGTCATCATATCGCGTTTTAGAGTTATGATTATGGCAAGCATTTGATGTTTTTCTTTCATAGCGAACACAAAGTATTGTGCATAAAAATAAATGTTCAACAGTGTCAGTTTATAATGCAAGATTTGAATCTGATAAAATGTCTCATTTTATCAGTGAAAAAAAAAAGTCTAATAATGTTGTCAATGACAAATTACTAGCATTTGTCTCAAACACAATAATTTCACTTCAGAATCATGATTAGTTGAATTCAGAACAGTCCTATACAGGACAGATTTAATGTCTATTTAGGTCCACCATTCCAAATCTTTGCAAAATTTACTAGTTTAACCAACAGTAGAGCTACACATAGGTCTAATATAAAACCCGTATTTAACATATACAGAATCATATGAAAATCTTGATTTTAAGCAAAAAAGAAACTGTGATTCTCATTTTAGCCAGAATTGTGCATCCCTACTTTACATTTAAGCAAAATGATCAAGAATTCATTGCTAAACACGGAAATATGGCTTATCGGGGAAAGACACAGTTATAATATTCATAAATGCCTGTTCAAAATGGGCCTTTAATTGGCATTATGTAACTAAAATTGTGCCAAATGAGCATGTGTCCATTCCACAATAATTTAGCCTCTTCAGACAAGACAAATACAAGCTCATTATCTGTAAACATAGGAAACAGCCTTCTTGTGTCATGCACTACCGACAGCCACTTTGAAATTGTTTCAGAAATGTTCAAATGAAATTGTTTCAGAAATGTTCAAGCGTTTTTGTAACCAAGCGAGTTTGAAGCTTGTCACCAATGGTTTGAGAACTTACTATGTATGCTAATTATTTCAAATTCTTGACTGCTTGCGATTTGAGGGACAGCGGTTTTGACTGTCTCCATTTCCAACCTGAAATTACCTGTAATTTACTCTAGTATAGTATCAGTCCAACCTGTCAGTCATGACCATTTCACAAATCCCCCTCCAAAAGACCCTTAAACCCTTCACAAGAGTTGCAGCTCAGTTTGTTTGTTGACTATTCTCTGGATAATTCCTCTTCGACAGGTGTGTATTGTTTCAGGGATCAAGGTGCGTGAGTTTGAGCACTTTCAAAACCAAGCTTTATTCACAACCGAAGCTCAAACAAGTTCGATCGATGTCTACACAGGCAATTTTGGATGTGAAATGGTTTATTTTGTTGCTCTTATTACAGTTTCTTTTGAAATCGCTAAATTTGATATATAATTTTCAACCACAATAAATGCTATTTTCTTTCTAAACGCCTTTTGGTTTTTTTTTTTTGAGTGTTGCCATAGAAACACAGAGTGGAGAGCGGCTAATCTTGAGGCAGAGATTGGTTTGGAAAATAGAGAATGGAGGAAAATATAGGCCTAACAAAACTCTTAACTTCTGGGTTTGTTCCGCAACATGATGGACAGTGTTGACAAATTGCGTTCCAACCAAGGCTTTTACTTATCATCCTGCCCATTTTTAGGAATATTTGTCACGCGGTTCTTCAAAAGTTTATCTGAAAAGATCTGAAATCTAATAAAAGCCAAACTATTTTGCTTTCGGAGCATAGATACGCATCTGTTCTGAGTTTTGAAGGTGCGGTGATGGATTGGAGCCAGAGGAGTTTGCTTTGGTGTTGCCCTGTATCCATCATGTAATCTGTGTCCACAATTCCAAGACTCGAGCTGCACAACAATATTGAATTTCCATGTTTTGGCTTTGGGCAGAAAATGGTTACTGCGCCAGCTTTAGAAAACAAAAGTTGAGCTTATCTGTGTCTGGAGATGTTTTTACAAGATCAATCTCTGAGATTTGACCATGAAAGAGTCAATGCTTTAAGATCCAAAGCATCACTAGCTGTTTATTATGGTAAATTTGTGCAAATACATCAATTATTAACATGTGGATTTAATTCTGTGTTTTAATCCAGAGAAATGAAAAGGTTAACAAATCAATGTCAATCAGGTGGTGTTTTCAAGGGTGGTTGCTTGAACGGCATCAGGGTTGGGCGATGTCAACCAATTTGCCATTATACGATGTCTAATGTGAAACATTGCGATGGACGATGTCATCGTCGTCGACAGTGGTAAATTACCCATAACCAAATCATAAATAAAGATGATTTACACAGAAATCACCACCTGTCAATCACTTTTTCCAAGAGACTCTGGCATGAATAGGCAGAGTGATCTGTATCGTTATAATGGCGTTGACAAAAAAAAAACGCACAACCAACAGCAACTGAAGTTTTCGCTAAGATTACTAAGTATACGCGTGAAAGCGAAAGATTAAAGCAGTGTACTGACACTGTCGCACATCCCCCCTCCCAAAAAAAAAAAAACACAAAAAAACAAAAAACAAAAACAACCGTGTCAGTCATAAGAGAGGTTTACACTGACGGCTCTGTTTTTCTATAAGAGCTTGGATTTTCCAAAGAAACAAGTGTGGCATCTGTCGTTGGCAGTGAGCAGAGGTCAATTTTATGCAAATTAGGGGTGGCTGCTAATGGGAATATTTGGAGTTCAAAGGAGTGAAAGACCAGAGCTGTTGATCTCCGATCTCTATCTATGTGAAAGTGAATTGTTAATAATTTTTGTCATGAAACTTTGATTGCATAGTTTAACATGTCCGTGACTAATTAACCAGCCTTTGCGACATGTTTTACCCTCAGGCAAAGTTTTGAAAGTGCCAGAAGTCTTAATCATAATTGCGGCTTCTTTGGTTCACAAATTAAGCAACTCTAACTTTTACTCATTTCATTATTTTGAACACTGGAAAAATGAATGCTAGAGCTTTAGATGGGTTTATGAAATGGTTCAGTGTGGCATGTCACATCAGAATGCCGTTTAGTTGGCCTAAGGAAATAGTTTCATTTTTTTCAGAGCGGAGTTAATACAGTTAATACAATTATATTACAGCAAGGGTGCATTCCATCTTTCTTTAGCTTTGGGAATTATTTTTTATTAAGACAGGACAATGATCAAGCAGGAAATTAAGTTGGAGAGAGAGATGGAGATGAGGATGGGATTGGGAAAGATCCATGTGCTGGTTATCAAACTTTGGTCATTCTAAGTCTATGTCTTTTCGTGATGGTGCTCTACCTCACACGGCACTGACTGACTTTATATTTTTAGTGTATCAAGGTTTACAAAAACATAAAAAAAACAATGTGAAGCAGCACAGATGTTTTTATTCATAATAATAATAATGAGCAGTAATCAAATTAGAATGATTTCTGAAAGATCATGATTAAATCCAGCTTTGCCCTCAACAGGAATACATGTAACCCTCAACCACAAAATCAATCTTAAATTGCAAGGGAATATTTATAGAAAAAGCCGACTGGAACAACATTGCACTGCTGTGTCAGTTATAGCATTTTTTCTTTTATTACAAAAATCAAACCTATTAAATAAAGATTATGTTCCATTTAGTAAAATCCCTAACAAATATGTGAAAACTTAATGTTTGATTAGTTATATGCATAGAACCACAATAAAAAAAATGAATGTGATTTTTCTCAGTGTTCAGAATTTTTTTATCCTCATATTCAGATATTTAGAAGTTTGTCCTATCCTAACAAGCCATACACATCCTAAAAAACAACCAAACAGAAATATTCTTCAGAGCAGTACTCGCTCTGAAGTTAGTTTTCCTTCTTTGATTGGAGATATAGAAAAGGCAAAATACATTCGTAGTTATATACCGTTAACCAACATTAGCTCTTCATATGACTGTAGTGTTGTCACGATACTTAAATTTCGATACCAGTCGGTACGAAAATGTTTAAAAACATCCATTTGATAACATTTAAGCAATTCTTAAACATTGTTGATTTGTCATTGTGTTCACATGCTCAACAGAAATGACTGTGAATGGCTGTGAAGGTCATGAGTTAATCGCTGTTTACTGAGAGTAAACACAGATACGGGGACACTGGAGTGTTTTAAAGCCATGATGTATTGTTAAGTGTGACATTATGCAAAGCGGCTTCTGGTTCCAATCACTCTATTAAATGTATGGGGAGACTCAACAAATGGTAAAAAGAAACATTTACAAAGTAATGTAATACTTTCGAAAATCAAGATCACAATATAATTATCTTTGTCTAATATCTGATGACCAGAATTATTTTTTTTTAATTGTTAAAATATTAGTGTATGTGATGCAGCAAGTCCAGAGACTGTTGTGTACACCATGATTGTCAGATTCACTTTGATGTGTGATATGACTAAAGAGGAATATGTTAATAAACTATGGTGGCAAATCACTGCCAAAATTAATGGAGCGCTGCAGTGATGTTTACACGCGAGGAGAAGTGAACCGCGAGCAGATTACAGGCCTACACGCAAGGAAACTACAGCTTGCACACGCAAAGGGAATCTTTACACGCTCGCTGAACTAATCAACCGTGAGGAAACGGGCCTCACGTGTGCACATCATCATATATTTAGTGGCATGATCTTTTAACCTGCGTCCAATCCCGGCTAACTTCCACAAGGGCGGGTAAATTAAGCCTGGTTTATGACATTATGATAAGATATATCTCTTATATTTTAAACTAGATTTCCATATCATACAGATCAAAAGTGGATCATCATAACCTGCGTCCAATCCCAGCTAACTTCCGGAAAGGGCGAATAACCAATAGCGTTAGAGATAACAAGTAAACCAAGTCCTGCCCCAGGACTGACAAAAATCTCACGCGTGCGCTATAGGCATGACCTAGCTTGCGAGAGTGCACATCGTGCGCACAGATGATAATGCGAGGCCCGTTTACTCATGGTGGATCAGTTCAGGGAGCATGTGAAGATCCCGTGTGCGTGCGCGAGCTGTAGTTTCCTCGCATGTAGGCCTGTAATCTGCTCACAGTTCACTTCTCCTTGTGCGTAAACGTCACTACTGCGCTCGATTGATGTTGATTTGCCGCCATAATAAACAAATATTTTCTCATTTAAATGGATAGCGGCTTAGACCCGCGAACTGTATTCCATATGCCACAACTTACAATACGGCTGAATATGAATTAGATGAATATGTAAATATATGCAACAAAAAAAAAAGACAGCAGTGAGAAAACAGCATTTGATCACGATCTGCTATTTAACGCAACATTGTAGCGGTCATTAAAATGACTTGATAGTTATGGGCTAAGCAAGTTGGCCTAAAATCAAAATCTCGAATAATTGAACATTTTCACTCAATTATGATTAATAAATGATTATTTTATGTTTTTGCCCTCCTAGTTTACTGACAGGATTGTACCGTAAATATGCTCACATACTACATGTGAGAGATTTCTGAATGAAGGGTGCACTAATTGATTTTAAATTTGATTGATTTTAAGTTCTGAATGTCGATTTTGATTACTTTGATTAATCGCCCAGCCCTAGTTTAATTATAACTTTTATTTTATATTTATTTATATCTCATATCATTCTGACACATTGGCATTACAGATTAGATCCCTCCTGCATTGAAAATAACTATTTGTTTGATGGGACTTGGGTAAAAACGACAACAAAAAAGTAAGGAAATCTATACTTTGCAAACTTGTGACTGGCCAACAATCATGACCATTATCTTTCCCTTATGCTCGGCTCATAAGCACAGTCCCTGATTCATAGATACTATCACCTCCCCAGATTATTTAGCATTAGTGTCAAGGCAACCGCCGTTTAGTGATGAATATGCAAACTGTAACCTTTGTGCCTGAGCCGCTGCAGCTCTATTTAAATCACACATGATTACGGCCTTTTTTATCTGCCTGCTTCCTGTCAGATGTAAGATCCTGCGAACAATAGAGAAGGTGTTTGGCTTATCTACCAGGTGCATCAACAGTTAACGAACACCTCCCCCCATTACTTTATTGCGACTGATGGGGGAAGGGAAAGCGTCTGCCGGAGCCTCCATCTTTCTTTATGAGAGAGAGAGAAAGGAGAGATGAGGAAACAGTCTCCCCTACGCCACAGAACTGTCACTTTGGTGTGTAGGAGGAAAGAGTAACTGCACTTTGAAAGGAAACCGTGACATCTGTTTCCTTTTAGCTAGGTAGCATTGTGAAGATTTGCCCAAAATGTTTTGCGTGCTCAAGTATGTGAAGTTTCAATTTCGACAGCAGTCTTTCTAAAGAAAGGTTGTTTTCTTTTAGCACATTCTCAGTGTGAATGTAGGTCCCCTGCTTATAACTGTACCGCAGACAACAAACTGTTTTCTTTCACTTGAGGGAGAAAAAAAAACTGTTTAAAACAGTGTGTATTGATTAAGGTTATCAGGGGGAAGCAGATTGTTGATATTGAGGTCTGCCAGTGGAAGATTGCACTCTGGTGTGTTCGGTAAAGTATTGGACACGGTATTGTTGCTTTAAACAAAGGTCTCGGCTTAAAAGCTTAGAATGGAGGGAATAATTGCTCACCTGAGCTAAACCCGAGAATACAAGTTGCCATGGTGATTTGTTCCTCTAAAAGGTGATTCGACAGCGTGGTGTTGATGTTACCAAGTTAATCCCACAGTTTGCATGATAACCTGTTGTAATCTCCCTAACGGTCGCTGATGGAAACCTGTTGTTTTGTATAATGCTATTGGCATTATCTGCTCTGATAGAAAGAACTGATTAAAGTGCGAGTAGTAGGTTGTCGCAATGACTTTTTGGTGTCTTGCTGTACTGTAACAGCTAAAGAACACCTAGATTAGTTGACTGTTTTGCGTTTTCTGTTCTGTATTGGAAAAATATGCTATATGGAATGGATGTTATTGAGTATTACGATTAATATTTCTTGGGATGTAACATTTGTCTTAGGGCTGGGTTATACAGAAAAATAATTATCACAATATCATGTTTCATATCATTGGTTGTTGATAATTATTGACTATTTTTAACTGTCCTATTTGGAATGTTAAGATTTTTTTTTTTTAACCACTTTATTTTAATTTACCAACATTACTTAGGTTAATAGTTTTAATAGTCAAAAACAAAAATGTAAAAAAAAAAAAAATCTCATCTCTTTAATGAAATATTTAAATAAACGTAAGTGTTAGGGTGCTTTCACACCTGTGAATCGATTCATTTGTTCCGAAACAAGGATTCAAATTGTTACATTGTTGCTCTTTGCTTATGGTGTGATTCACTTTGACGCGGCAAAGTTCCAAACGGACCAAAACAGCTAAAACAAGTCACGTGCAAGTAAACTTTCCTCACATTGGTCAGAGTTTCATGGTTTATTGTGAAAAGTCTCACTCAGCTGTCAGGGGAGGTGATGTTTGACAGGGTGCGCGGGACGTGTCTGAAGAGCGAGGAAGAATGCGGTGGAGATGGGTGACAAGGTTGTGCGGTATATTTGAGGACTGGGAGGGAGAAGCGCAATTTCCGGGAGATTATCACTCGTTAGCGGGCATTCCGGGAGTCTCTGTGCATTTGCTGGAGACTCCTAAAACATCAGGGAGACTTGGGATGTCTGGAATGACCTCCCACCCTACTTATAATTCTCTCTTTATATAGCCGTATGCTTATTACATATCTATAAACCACTATGATATAACAGGGCTCGGATCGTATCGCTTTCTCTCTACAATCAATACTCTTCAGAGTTAGTTTCAATCAAACTGAGACCACCTCATTCAGGCGATCTCGGAATGACTGATTTGGCGCTGATCCGAGCGCGATTGCTGGTTTCACATATGCCAAACGAACCGCACTAACTGGGCAAACAAGACAGTTCCGAAACAAAAGTCTAAGTGTGAAAGCACCCTTAAACTGACTCTTAAACTTGATCAAATTTTACAAAAGTGTGTGCAATGGTAAAGTGTAAATGATGAACAATCAAAAGCTAACTTTATGGTGTCAGTAATAATGATACAGTAAACTTCAAACTCTGTAAATCCAACAAATAATTATAATCAAATCTGAACTTTCAAGGAAAGAAATTAACTGTAATTTAAATACATATTATAACATCAAAAATTGTGGAGCTGAATGACGACATTACACCCCATTCTAAAACAAATCTTCCAGATGGGGTGCTAGTGGCTACAATGCACAAACAAAGAAACCAAAAAGCCCTTCTGGCGACATCCTTACATCCTTTTTTATTTACAGTCTCTTCACTGCTGCTATACGGCACTCATTTTCATGTGTGTTGTTATTCTAGTGGCAATGACGAAACCCAAAACTTGGACGTGGAAAGCTTGAGCGTGTGGTTTGCTTCACCATCTTCAATGTGCTTTGCGCTCATGCGCTCCCCTGGCGTCTTTCTGTAACTAGGCGACCATTAACCATTTCCTCAGAGGATGATAAATGGACAAACCTATGCTGCAGCTCTGATACAAGTTTATGGAGAAAAGTAAAAATCTCTGCAGTGTTTGAGTGCGCTGTGTTTGTCTGAGGTAATTAGAATTGCGGTGTGCTCGCAGCATTCTAGGTGCATCGGGAAAATGCACGCACGTCACGTACACGCCGCTCGCACACCATGTGTGCGTTGCTCAGGATTCATGGCACAAGTCGCATGCTTTCTTTGGAAATGACAAACTTACACCCTAATGCAGAGTTCAGACTGCATGATTTTCAAAGTTGTCTTGTCACAGATGTTTCCACACTGCATGACTATCTGGGCTAGGCTTTTGTCGCTGCTTTGTTTAAACTGCAAGATGGATCGGCAACAGGGGCTTTCACATTGCATGACTTTACAATAGGAAGACTCGCCGACAACTTCGTCCAAACTACGTCTCACAGCCAAAAACATGTAGTATATCTTTTGTTAGAAGCCTTTAATGGGGTAGAAAATGTACATATTTGCTCACCGGGTTTAAAGGGAATTAATTTAAAGGGAATTTAATGTTCTCCTCAACTTTCTTTTTTAGCTTTCTGTATGACTAAACTAAAGATGGTCCAAATTCTGTATTTCAATTCATTGGGTCCAAATAAACCGAAAATGAGCGCTTAGAACTTTTCCCTCAACCTCTTGCTGGCCTGCAGGTACACACACACACACAAGCAAATGCTGCTCTCTCATTGGCTGTAGGCGATCGCTGATGTTATTTTCAGTCAAAACTCAATTCACACAGCATGATTTAAATCACTGACAGCACCAGATATTTAGCATGACAAATACCTCACAGGCATCTGCGACACATCGGCGTTTCTCCCAGATCGTGTCTTTGATCGTTCATACTGTGTGATTGTTACTTGCGTGCACGAGCACTGATTTGCCTGTGATTTCAGGCATTTGGGGCAGATTTCTCAAAACCTGTTGGCGAGTCAAAATCAGGGCTAAAATCATGCAGTCTGAACTAGGCATAAGCTTATTGGCAGCTCAGCAGCCACATTTGAATAAAACTATAGCCTTCATACCAAAACTTCATACCAAACTCAAACTTTTTTTATTGTAATTGACAATGATGTTCAGACAATGATGTTTTAATCACCCAGCTCTAACTTGTTTAGAGAAATGCTGTTTTTAACAATTATTTTTTTTAACGTTATGATCATACTAAAACAGTTAGCACTTAAAACTGTTAATATTGATATTTTTCTGATATCCATCAATTAAAAACATTTAGACACCATAAATGCCTGAACACATTGAATGATATTCTGATTCTTATTAGCTGTTGTCTTTTTCACCGCTTGTCTGTACACTGGTCATTAGTATTTATTTGTCTGCTCTGAGGCACTATAGGTTCACCTTTGGGCTGGTCTGGTCAATTACATAATATCTCAGCCGATGTAAAGATAGTAGGGCCTCATCTGATTGGTCAAACTTAGATAACCTATGGATGCAACACACAACTGCTTGGTGCGTAAAATAAACTCTACTGTACCTCTCTGTGAGGTTGCATATACTGTTATTATAATAATAATTTTGTGATGGATGTCTTGATTTACTTTTAGTTTCTCATTTAAAAGTAGGCCTATATTTAAAAAAAAATTCAAATATAAAGAAAAACAACATTTGTAGTATATATTCAAAGCGGCTGACTCATTTACAAACACGGCAAGGGACTTTTTTAATGAATGTCAACAAGACCTATTCACCAGAATAGTGCATTAAAAAACACAGATGTATAGGCCACAAGCATTGTCCAGCTGTACAATTTACACATTCCTCAAAATCTATTATTACTTCTACTACACTGGAGTATTATTAAATAATAATAATGTAATTTTGAATGTATACTCATTTAATACTTAATTTCTGATACTTCAGACACTTACATGGACTCATTTCTGAATATATATGATTTGGATATTTCTGTTAAACATATGTTTAAACAGAATAATATTAAGATTTTATTTAAATAATAAAAAATATTTTTTATTGCCATAATGGTACACCAAATTCAAGTTTGTATCTATTTTAAGTCAAGTGAAAGTTAATTTAATTACAGTTAGGGAGAAAATGCAAAACGAAGTTGATTGGTGTGCCACATGTCACCTCTCGTTGGGGTAATGCCAGACCGAGATGGCCTGATTCAGCATATCATGTCAGTCATCAGTGAAAGAGAGATTGGTTATTCAGCAACAAATTCAAGCATGAGAACTCAAGCTGAAGTGGCAAAACCGAGCAAACGATTCAAGTCAAGGGGGAACACAAAGAAGCCAGCTGTAATTTCTTAAATATTTGCAAACAATAAGGATTATTACAATATTTTTACTCTGACTTAATTGCTAAATGAATTCCTCTGTGGTGATTGAAAACTATTGTGAAACTGTGCGGGTGTGGGAAGACACGTCCACTCATTTCAGTCGGCTGCTGCCATTTTGGTGTGTTCTTGTGCAGTTTTTTTGGTTCAGGCACTCATCATAGGTGTCACTCCTCTGCTGTTGTTGCAGTTGCTTACTGTTTGATTTTCCACATTACCTATTTTTAAACGTTGGCTCTTAGTGAGGTGTTAGGCAGACATTTGTGGTTAGATCTCTTTGGCTTTGCCTTATGGGACACTGCCAAATTAAAGGGTGTCCATCTTTGACTTCAAGCATTGATTCTTCTATCTCCTTCTACCTAAATGCTACTTCAGTATTTTTTTAAGGCTTGGGTACTGTTGTAGCACTGGTATAAATACAAGACAGTGTCACCTTGTTTTGGGCCTAATGCAAAGTTTTATGACTGTTTTACTGGACTTTGTGAGGACATGATGTAGTTAAGCGATTGCCTAATTCAGAATGACTTCTGTAAATGTTTCCAGTGTATTGGATGTATTTCCTCTAACTCATTGACATTTTATACGTGATTGGCAATGAAATCGAACCAATTCCAAACAGGATTAATTCCCTAGTCAGCCTATAACAAATCTTGGCTATCCCCTTTTCTCTCAGATCAGACGTTGTTTAGCCTAACACTGTAACGACACCTGCTACTTTACTTAGCGAGCACAGGCCAATAATCTGAGCTAATTGGAACGTACGCAGCTCTGGAAAACAGATAGACACAGCAGGTGCAAAGGCACAAAGAAGCCTCAGAGACCCACGAGACATGGACTGGGAGCTGGCAGCCTGGAAGAAGTAGTTTCCACCCATCACTGTTCATGCTTAACCTTCGTAGACAAGAGACCACTGAAACCTGCCAATAGCTGTAATTTAACAGCCATGTCAATGTATGTTTTACTGCTCGGTTGTGAAAAGCAGCATACGAGTCCCTCAGAAGTTACAGCACACTCAGGGTGAGACCAGGATGGTTATTCATGAATGTAGAAATGAATTCCAGATCTAAGCCTGGGAAAGCTGCCCTGTTTTCTTTTCACCTCCTTTCACCAACTTCTTTCTTTCTTTCTTTCTTTCTATCTTTCTTTCTTTCTTTCTTTATTTCTTTCTTTCTTTCTTTCTTTCTTTCTTTCTTTCTTTCTTTCTTTCTTTCTTTCTTTCTTTCTTTTTCCTTCTTTCTTTCTTTCTTTCTTTCTTTCTTTCTTTCTTTCTTTCTTTCTTTCTTTCTTTCTTTCTTTCTTTCTTTCTTTCATTAAAAATCTTTTAAATATAATTTTTAATATAAGGCCTAATTTACCTGTATGTGGCAGGTATGTTGAACTTTGGGCTTCTTCAGGCCGTCAGTCAGGCTAGTTGGTTTAATGTATAGCACACATCAACTCTCGTTGAGTTAAGGCTAGAGTTCTTTGGCTCAATTCAGCATGTGAGAATGGTGAGAGACTGGTTATTTACAATGAATTAGGGTGTTTTCACATCTGCAATATTTACTTTGGTTAAATCGAACCAGAGTTTGTTTTGCTACTTGGTGCGGTTCGTTTTGGCAGGTGTGAATGTAGCAATTGCACTTGTGCGCACCAAAAGTGGACCAAAAAAAGTGCTTTCAAACGAACCCTGGAGTTTTGTGGTAAAAACATGATCTGAACTAGAACAGACCCAACCCCAGAAAGTACTGCACCTTTTTGGACTAATCCAGCTTCCGTAGTTTTTTTTTTTTTTTGCCACTACTAATACTACTACTACTGATTACTTTTTTATTTTTATTTTTATTAAATATGTATATTCTTTTATTTTTATGTAACTTTATAACTGCTTTGGCAATACATTTATAACATTTGTCATGGAAAAAAAGCAATTATTGAATTGAATTGAGAGAGAGAGAGAGAGAGAGAGAGAGAGAGAGAGAGAGACCTGATCCTAATGGATCATTGGTAATATTTCCGGAAGATGACCATGTCGTAGTTTAGCAAAATTAATTCATGCCTCTTCCTGAAGTGACTTGTGATGCACCCTTACCGTCTGCAATGCATCTTGTTTTTCAGCCATGGCCCGCTTCGTTCTCAAAATGTATAGTTTGTCTAAAGTGATAGTCTATATAGTATACTATGACCAGGGATACAATCAGCTAGCGCAGTTATTCCTACATAGTTAAAAGCAACATTTTGTGTCTGCCAGTTTGTTTGCTTGTGGGAGTTCTATTGGCATTTTCCCGCATGTTTATTCTGACCAATCGAAAATCAGTTTAGGAAATAAGTTCAATAACATCTGGCCAATGAGTGATGTGGATTTTGTCACATGACTGTAATTTGGTTCTTTTCAACCAGTTCGGACCAAAGCATTCAGTGTAGTGTGAAAAGAACCCAAACGGGAGTAAAATGCTACAATGTATCATTTGTTGTCCTTGTTCCATACCAAATGAACTGAAACACAGATGTGAAAGCACCCTTTGACTGGGAGTGTGAAATAGTGTAGTGACGTAGCGAGTAAACAATTTCAGCCAAGAAGGATCACAAAGTGGCCGGCTGTAATTTTGCTACATTTCTCAAATATTTACATTATCAGACAAATTTGGATGAGCAAATGCCTCCATGCTGAGTGACAATTACGGTGATAATGGTACTGAATGCTGCTTTGTTTACATTTTGTCTGTGCGCATATATTTGGTTTGCGAATACACACTACTGCCCCCATGAGGTAGACACATTCTCTAGTGCAAATGTAAAATGCGGCTGTCATTTCAGTCGGCTTTTGTCAGTTTGGTGTGTTTATTCTATACCTGCCAACACTCTAGTTTTCCTGGAAGTCTTCCGTATTTCAAACCCATTCCCCTTCACCCTCACATTTTGTTATTTCTCCTGGAATATTCCCATAATTCCACCCCGCCTCCCCCGATCCTCACTTCTTGGTAAAAGTATGGTTTACACATAGCTTTTAGGTCCAGATGCAATCCAAAGCAAGGCGACAACACATTTAAGTTGGTGCTTGTTGTTTGGTGTCCTGACCCTTACACTTACTGATAAGTGCCTACCATTTTTTCAGAATCAAAAAGATATTGGCACATTTTAGGAAAACCTAAACATTAAAGTATGTAGGGTAAATGAATAGACACTATAGGGTGAACATATGCAATCAGTTTTTACCTGACAGTGGTGGAACCTGTTTTTTTATGTGGTAGGCTTAGGTGTGCCCTTATCTTGGAATTTCAACTTGTACGTCATGTGCTTAATAATGCTGACAGTGACATTAGTGAAATCCACCTGTTGTTATGTCAGCTGATGTAAGCCTAAAGTATAGTTGTTTTTTGGAACCCTATTGTAATGTTTCTACTAACATGAAATACAAATGAACAACATTTTTCTAATGCTCATTAATGTTAATTTCAACTTTTACTTCTTCATTATTAAAATTCTAATTTGACAATGAACAACTGCATGTTTATTATCTAATGTTTTTAAAGATTAAAAATACTTTAATAATCATATTGTTTGTTTATGCTATTGAACGCATTAACTAATGGAACCGTATGGTAAACTGTTACTATAGGGCAGGGGTGGCCAACCCTGTTCCTGGAGAGCCACCTTCCTGCAGATTTCAGTTTCTACCCATATCAAACACACCTGAATCAATTAATTAGGACCTGGACACCACATGATAATTACAAGCAGGTGTGTTTGATATGGGTTGCAACTGAAATCTGCAGGAACGTGGCTCTGCAAGAACAGGGTTGGCCACCCCTGATATAGGGTGTATGCTGACATTTAATTTTACAGTAACCTGGGTCAAGTGCTTCTGGTAAACTGCATTAAATAACAAAATCAGCACGATAAAGGTCTGTTTTCTTTTAAAAAATCAACAATCGCCACTGCCTGACATACGATATAAAGTGGGTCTCAAATTGTATGAGAAGCACTGCATTAAATTGGATTTTCCCATGCCATGTCTTTAAAAATTTAAACATTTATTTTACCCAACTATTTTCAATGGAGTTCTGCGCTATAGCTTGCTGATCCTGACATACGCATACATGTTAATGGCTTTTCATCTCGGTTTACGCTTGAACGACAAAATGAATGCTGGAGTCTACGTAACTGATTATATTTGAATTACATTAGAACATTGATTCTGAAAAAGGAACCGTATAAAATTTTAAAAAGTCACATCAGCCGTTCACTGGAAG
Organism: Danio rerio; assembly: GCF_052040795.2. NCBI lineage: Eukaryota > Metazoa > Chordata > Actinopteri > Cypriniformes > Danionidae > Danio > Danio rerio. The sequence goes on from NC_141031.1 coordinate 8,827,211, forward strand.
TGTCTAGGTGTGGGAACAATAGCCCTGCATATTAAGGGTGTCACGATCCTCCAAATCCTCGATTCGATTACATTTTCGAATCTAAAGTCACGATTCGATTCGATTTTCGATTATGAATAATTAATTAATTAATTAATTAATTAATTAATAACGAATTAATTATTTGTAGCCTACCGTTTAAACTACCTGACTTGCATGGTCTTTGTTTTATCCATAAACAAATCATACAGTAAATGAATAAAGGTAAGTTAAACATATAATTACAACCTGTCAATCACTTTTTTCTGCGGGACTCGTGAATAGGCTGTGATCTGTGTCGTTATAATGGCGTCGGTAAAAAAGGTGCACAACCAACAGAAACCAGCCAACAGTACCTGAGGTGTTCGCTAAAATGACTAAGTACTTGTGTGAAAGTAAAAGATGGAAGCAGTCTACTGACTCGCTAACTGCCTTGACCCGCTGTCTCAAACGCATGACAATGTGTGTGCGTCTGTATCTGTGTGTGAATGAGTGTATGTGGTCACGTGATGTGTGTTTTCAGCGGTAGTGAGGAAGGAGGGCTGCTCAGAAATGCTACACACCATTGTGGACGTGGATCGTTGTTGTTCTAAAATGCCATTTCAAAACAGACAAATTAGTGTAAACAGGGCCTGAGTGTGTACTTTTCGCGAGCGGATTTGCAACGGGTGCGGGGCGGAGGATCGCGATGCGCCTATCGTCTATCATCCCAACCGTAATACATACATAGCAGAGCTTGCAAACTGTGTTTTTTTTTGTCGACAACACGAACGTTGTCAACATAACTAACTGGAAATCCAAAATACTTCCACACCGGCGACTTCATTAAAAGAGGAGAGGGTTTAAGTTCTGTCGACGGGTCTCCTGCTTCTGCAGTTTAACAAGCACTTCAACAAGCATGTTTTTTCCCGCTTGGCAAGCAAAGCTAACGGGACATGAGGGCGTGGCAGCATCGACGATTCTATTTTATGATTCAATATTCGAAGTTGAGCATAAATTTCGATCGATTTCGATTAAAAATCAAAATCGTGACACCCCTACTGCATATACACTATTTGTTTGTGTGTGTGTGTGTTGGCATACACAAAGCATGCAAAGCTTTTTAAATGACACCTTATTTGATGCCATTTAAGCACAGACATCAGAAAGACATATCATTGTCAGTGCTTTTTCTTTTCAAAACTTACAGCTTTTGTGCAGTCTGTGAATACATTAATTTGAGCTCACACTGTAAAAATGCTATTATATGCATAGTTCAGGGTACATATAAAACTTTTAGCTTTTAGACTAACGGTTTTAACTTATTGTCCTAAAGCACTGAACAGTTAATTAACAAGAATTGTGGCATTTTTATCTTAGGAAAAAAAGGAAGTTCCATCGCAAAAAAGCAACAACAAACAAACAAACAAACAAACAAACAAACAACTAAATTACATGGAGACTTTGAGATGTATTAGACATTTTAATAAAGTCCATATCTATACTCATTTAAACTCTTACCTTACTGAGAAGAGATGGGAAAACAATAGAGAAAGCCAGAGTCTCCCAAGCGGAAAAAAAAGAGTTAAAGATAGGACATTTTCCATCTAAACTAGCAATTGCTGCAAAATCCACCAACATTCATTGACCTCAGACATGATGGTTTAATTGGGGTGTGCATTGCAGGTGTTTTTTTTTTTTTTGTCCAGATGCTTGACCAATTTTGCTTCATTCACCCTTTTCTGTTATGTTATTACAGGTGCTGAGACACTTGGGTTGGATTCTTAAAAAGCGTTTGCCTTGCGGAAATAGAGCTGATAGTGTGGTGAGTATAAATGCACGTTGGTGCTAAGATGGCTTATTTTATTCCTCTAAGGAAAATGGAAAAACTTGTATTTTTTAGCTGGGCTCTGTGTTTTTGGAAAGGATACGGAAAAAGTACTGCTGTTTGATAGACTGTTTAGAGGAGGACTATTCTGTTCTCTGGTATACACTCCACTATTGTAGGTAGTTTTTATTTCTCCCACCTTGTAATAAAATGCCTGGTGAGATTTCTTTGTGACGGCTTCCTCATTGCAGATCAGGGCAGTCAGAATTCTGGATTCTGTGAATGTAGAATTGATAAAGTGTTACATGAGCTGATGGATGGACAGGCAGACTGCACTTAACATGCACTGTAATACCATATGCTGCCTTCAGGACTCATAAATAAGAACTTCTCCTCTTGGGTTTTGATTGTGGTTGTGATGATGATTTTGGTTGGAATAGGCTAACATTTGGCTATTGCATGTTCTTTTCTTTCTTCTCTATGTTAAAGAGAGAAAGTGGTTTAGAAAATAATTAGCAATTTGTTTAATTCTTCATGAACAAAAATAGGTTAAAATCGGGTAAAGCTGAATGAATCCTTGATTTTTAAGTAACAGATAAGTGGAGCTATTTCAGCAATGAAACACTAAAACTGTTGGACTAATTATCCGGAATCTTTAGGGGTTTTTGCTCTGCACTTAATCCCAGGATACCATTATTCTAAATCTTGCTTTTAATACCAGGTAAAGAAATATAAATGTTAAGTTTTAAATAAGGGCTGTACAAATTACATAAAGTTATTTTGTAAGACTTTTTACATTTAACACAATAACTTAAAGAACACGAACCAATAAAAGAATCACAAGTTCAGGTTGAACGTTTAGTTTAACAATTGTAATATTTAATGTATCTCTCGTTTTGTGCACTCGCTCTCAGCTGAGAAGCCAATTGAAAAAGTAGGTCTAAATTATATTGTAATGCAAAAACACATACAATAAAGTAGGCTTGGGCGGAAAAATCAGTACCGATTTATTGACAGAACACCATTGTCAATATCAATTTAAAAAATTGGTATGAATCGCTATAGTTTTATTAAAACGTGGCTGCTGTGCACGCATCTTGGAAGCAATGCTGATAGGCTTAGGGTGTAAGTTTGTCATTTTCTATGGAGGTCATGCGTATGGGAGCAATATGTACATGTTGTGCAAGCAGCACACATGTGATGCGGGTGCATTTTCCAGTCATACCTAGTTGAAAAGCAGCACTATTGCAAACAGCAGGTACTGTCTACTAAATGCCCTGTTAACGCATCATGTGAGTGGATTTGCTTTCCAGTTAGCGATGTTCATGCAAAGATAATATTGAGCTATTTGAATTTTGAATGCGTGCATACTGCGCTCTGCTGCTCATTGCTTTGGTCAACGTAGCAACAAACAAGCCAACCAACTACAAGCCATTGAAGTGAATGGGTTTCATTGCGCAGTACTTTCTGCATCCTGTCTATTTATACAGTCTATGGCCCTGCTGGGCTGTTTGGCACAGCATAGCCTTTTGTTTGGCCTCATATTTTTGCTAATTATTCTCTTTTGGGGAAAACCGAAGATGCCATTTTCAATTTTGGCCACCAAAAATGTGATGCATGCCTAGTTTCCACTGGTTAATTCATATTAGGACGTCACTTGTAGTAGATGCAATCTTTAGACAAGATTTTTTGACTGAGAAATTTGTAAATAATTTTGGGAAAAGATGTTTCTTGCAGTTTATTATTTTTTTTGCAGTTGCCCACTGTACCTTTTTGGGTCCCACTTTATATTAGGTGTCCTTAATTACTATGTACTTACATAAAAAAATAAATACAATGTACTTACTGTGTTTATAATGTATTTGAGAACACTTGTGGTGCTTTTGAGTTGGGATAGAGGTTGGGTTATGGACAGGTTTGGTGGTGTGGGTAGGTTTAAGGGTGGGTTAAGGTTTAAAGGTTCAGGACACCCTGGAGAACTTTTTTTTTTTTTATATTAACAGATTTGTGTGTGTTGAGCATCAGTTAAGACAATGTTAGCACCTGTCAGCTTTAATTGTGGGGAAAACTGGATCATTTTGAGCTTTTGTCAGCTAATTTTAGCTTCCAGGTTTAAAATGATTTTTGGGGCGGGATCAAAATCGGCGACGTAGCGCAAAACTGCAAGTGCAATGATGACGAGTCGATTTCTCATTATTATTCATAGCAGAGTTTTCTTATCCTATGAGAAGAGCCGGCTGCTTAATTATTCATAAGACCTGCCAGACCTGCCAGAGTCAAGCCCGAGCTGTGAGACACGTCACGGACCCACGGCACAGAGTATTTAGCCTTTCATAAAGGCTTATATGCGTTTGTTTCCATGATCCACGGGGTTTGTTGCATGTTTTCCCCCGCGATCTTGTCAGGGCCGATCACATTCAGACACATCGCCGTGCTGCTGTGTTTGCCTAAATCCTCCAGATTACCAGCAGGGCTAATGGTTAAAATAGACAGGTCAGGAGACCTGCTGCACTGAGTCTGCTGGATACGGGGATTGAGGGAGAAGTCCTCATTTATAGTGTTTACATGAACACACTTATCTTTATAATGATATAAATTGTGGTTGTGTGTATATGAAATTACGAATGACAAATGTAGCAGGGCATTAAATCACTTTTCATTTCTTTGCATTTTAACTTTGTAAACTATAAACTCATGCGTCTCCTCACGGTTTGTCTTATTTTGTGAGATAGTTTCGTTCGCTCACGTTCTCCCCTGCTGGCTACGCCCACTCCTGCCTGATGCTCGCGGAGCTCCACGCCCATTAATCATGCATCTTTTGAAAAAATTCTAAAGTAGACTTTAACCGAAAGCGGGGGGGGGGGGGGGGGGTGTCATGGCCCTTTAAGGGATGGTCAACAGTGTATTTACAAATGTAATTACAAAAGTTAATTACAGAAGTAATTACATACATGTATTTAATAAAGCATAAGTACACAGTAAATACATGTATTTACACAATAAGTAAACTATTAATTCCTGTGTAAGTACATATTAGTTAAGGCCACTTAATTTAAAGTGGGACCACTTTTTGTAATCCGGCTCAGAAATATTAATATCAAGAATGTCTTTTATCGCCCTATGAGGCTTCCAAATTCCAAAAAGTTATTGTTATTGGCCAAAATTCTCATGTCAGTTCATTTCTAATATCTAATAGTTTCTCATACTGCTATTTTACATCAGTCTGTACAAGTTTAGCGTGTTGACAACAGTGTTTGCTATAAAAATATAATCACTGATAAGAATTAGCATTCATTCATTCATTCATCATTTTATTGACTATTCCACCCCTGACCCAGAAAGCCACCTTTGACGCTAATAATTTCATAAGATAGTAGTGTTACTATGAAGTCAACCACTATAACATTGTCAGCAGATCACAAACCTGGATCGTGACAAAGATGCAGTTTGAAATATCGAACAGTCTGCTTTTTTATAATGGGCCAAAGGTTGACAGTTTTATCTCATGTCCCATTATCGGTCACAGTTGCAATTTAAAAGCAAACAAAATCTTCTTATCGTAATCGCTAACGCTGATGCACTCAAATCAGAACAATGAATGAGTCTGTGTGTAGCGTGGCTCTGGCTGTAGCTTTAGTAAGTGATTTTGGCAGGTGGTGAAATGATGTAACTCTACTGAAGCGCTCCAGCGAGATCATGTTCCAGCAGACCTTTAGGCAGAGTTTGTCCCACATGCACAAGGACTGCCCATCCCGAGGGCTCTGTATGTGTATCAAACACACCAGCAGCAGAATGTGGTCGCTTCTAGAATTCCTGTCACTAAAAAAGATATTCCTCCTTCCTCTCAAACGGGTCTCCACAGACCTTGAATATGTTACTCATTAGTCATTTGTGCTGTCTGAGTTGCGTTATAGTGAGTTCCTGGAAAAGCTGTCAGTGCACCCGGTTCACAAGCAGATGACGGATAGCGCTGTATTTAACTTGGGTTGGTTAAACCAGTCTGGTATTGATTATTGGTTTTCTCTGATGTTCAGTGCTGATAATAATAGTCATTTATTTGCCCGGTCAGTTTTAACCACTGCGGGCTGTCACTGGGTTTATAGATGCTGCAGGCATGCAAGATAAAGAAAGACTCTTTCTTTCTTTTTCTTTCTTTCTTTCTTTCTTTCTTTCTTTCTTTCTTTCTTTCTTTCTTTCTTTCTTTCTTTCTTTCTTTCTTTCTTTCTTTCTTTCTTTCTTTCTTTCTTTCTTTCTTTCTTTCTTTCTTTCTTTCTTTCTTTCTTTCTTTCTTTCTTTCTTTCTTTCTTTCTTTCTTTCTTTCTTTCTTTCTTTCTTTCTTTCTTTCTTTCTGAACACCCCCTAAATAATTTAATTGTTCTATAAGTGTGGGTGGGAGAATATATGTTTTATGACTGGGTTCATTTCAGGTTTCTTCTGGCCCGATCGGGTCAGTAGTTCCGATTTTTACTTACCCTGGCAAAATTTTCACTGGCCCCACCAAAAAAAAAGTAGTAATTAACTATTTCTTAAACACATATTTTAAATAAAATGTCAGAAGTCAAACATAACTTTAGCATAAACTTTCTTTAAATACAGCTGACAATTTAAAAAAATACAACTGTGATGTAAATAAATTTGGAAATATTTATATATTATAAGCTTAAATTATAGAGAAAAATAACAGATGAATTGATATTGATATTGATCAATATTGATTTTTCTTTTCAGATGTCAGTGCAAAGATGAACAAAACAATAGGCCTAATGCAAAATATTATAAGATTAAAATATGGAAAAATGATCAGATGGTTTTTTCGTGTTAATTTTCCTAACAGATAAACATTCATTTATTTATTTTCTTGTCGGCTTCTTCCCTTTATTAATCCGGGGTTGCCACAGCGGAATGAACTGCCAACTTATCCAGCAAGTTTTTACGCAGCAGATGCGCTTCCAGCCACAACCCATCTCTTGGAAACATCCACACACACATTCACACACACACACACTCATACACTACAGACAATTTAGCCAACCCAATTCACCTGTACCGCATGTCTTTGGACTGTGGGGGAAACCGGAGCACCAGGAGGAAACTCACGCGAACGCAGGGAGAACATGCAAACTCCACACAAAAACGCCAACTGAGCTGAGGCTCGAACCAGCGACCTTCTTGCTGTGAGGCGACAGAACTACCTACTGCGCCACTGCTTCGCCCTATCAGATAAAACGTTTAATGCGATATTTCAGCATGCTTTCACTTTCATATTCGCACATTTGCTGGTAGGAATGACTTCTGATCCTACTTGTAAATCTCTCTTCATTCTTAGACTGATTGTTTTGGCGGGGATCTGAGCACGATTGCGGGATTCACATATGTCAAAAGAACCATGCTAACTGGGCAAACAAGACAAACGTCTAGATGTGAAAGCTCCCTGTTTGCATGCAATTGACAAACAGTCGCAGCCAAATTAAACTTTTGTGACAAGGCAGCACATGCCCGATCGGGCCAATAACAATCCTGTCTACTGTCCCGAGCATCCCGCACGCTGGCCCCGGGCCATTGGGCAGTGCTTATTGTTGAGCCCGGTATAATAAATTCATAATAAAATTATATGTTTGAACTTAAAAAAAAAAAAAAAATTTATATATATATATATATATATATATATATATATATATATATATATATATATATATATATATATATAAAATATATATATATATATATATATATATATATATAAATATAAATATATATATATATATATATATATACATATATATATATATATATATATATACATATATATATATATATACATACATACATATATTATATATATTTATATATATGTATATGTATATATACATACATACATATATATGTATACATATATATATATATATATATATATATATATATATACATATACATATATATATATATATATATATATATATATATATATACATTTTTTTATTTTGTATTCTTTGTTGATGCAAAAACATTGATTAAAATTCACTGTAAAGCCAGTTTATGCTACTAAAACTTTGTTTATTCAGTTTTCACATAAATATTAACTAATTTATTGATAATAAATGTTTTTGCAGAGAAAAATAAGAAACCTCTAAAAAAAAAAAAAGCTTTTAAATTGTAATATTTGACAAAAATATTTGTAATATTTCCGATAGTCCCTTTATTGGCAAAGTGAACCACCAACTTATACAGCACATGTTTTTTACGCAGCGGATGCCCTTCCAGCTGCAACCCATCTCTGGGAAACATCCCACACTCATACACTACGGACAATTTAGCCTACAGAATTTACCTATACCACATGTTTTTGGACTGTGGGGAAAACTGGAGCACTCGGAGGAAACCCACGTGATCCTGACCCAGCCGAGGCTCAAACCAGTGACCTTCTTGCTGTGAGGCAACAGCACTACCTACTGCACCACTGCGTCGCCAAACTTTTTAGTCATCATCAGATAATTGTTTAATTTCTTTTACAGTGCTTCCCATAGGTTTGAAATCTACTTGTGGTAGCCGAATTGAAACACACCTTTTACCTAGGCACATAAACGGTTAACTACATACAACAAACAAATAATGTAAAAAAACAATATGTTTATTTATTATGATATAGTTATGCATGGTTTCTTTTCAATTCACTAAAGCTTTTTTTTTTTTAATTTGCAGACAATTTGAATTGTTTTAAATATTTATTAAAATGAACACTAGCTATTTTATTGTGATATATGTTGTATCCAGGTTTTGTGAGATTTATCCAGTTCTGTTGCAATCCCTTTCCCCCCTCCACTTAGCTTATAAAGCACGTGTCCTTAAACATTCATGTCAAAGTCTCACCTTTGGTCCTGCATAGTGTTAAATGCAGTGACTCATACTACAGAAACTGTGTAGGCTGTAGGGTGGGCTACAACTCACTTTACTCATATTTTACTTTTGTGGCTGCTGGCAATCAGGCCACATTTAGTGCCACACAATAACTGAAGCAAATGAGTTCATTAAACATCCTCAGCACATCGGTGTGTGCGCTACAACACGTGAAACCAGCCCTCAGGATCATTCACTTTCAGATTGCCAACATCGTTTCCCACATAGAGTCAAAATCAGCATGCTCATGACTTGCTACTTTTAGTGACAGTACATTAATAACAATAATTAATAGTCACAGAGTGCGTAACATAGACATGCTAATTAGACTTTTGATCGTTTTCTATAAACACATGCAGGGATGCACAATATTGGATTTGTATAGCTTTTATCCATTTATAAGCTGTGCATTGTACAAAGAGATTCCTTTGCTTTAACTAATACGACTGATTAAACCCATGGCCTAAGAATTAAGAAAATTAACTATGTTCACAATTAAAAGTTACAATTAATTTACTTACTTTTAAAAAAAATTGTCAACTTGTTTTGCTACTTTCCATCCAGCTATTTTTATGCACATTTTGGATATGCGGATATGATATGGATATGAAAAAACGTATGCGTCTAACTTATGGAGTTTTGTTTCTTTATTATTCAAGCAAAAATATTTAGTTTTATAGAAAAATGAGCAATGTAGCAATTAAAAAAAAAAAAACATGTTTAATTAAAAAACTTATGTCAATGACAATAAAATATTTTGGATTGCAAAAAATAAACAATTGTCCTATTATGCAGTTACCACAATTTTCATTGCACAATCATTAATTAATTAATTAATTAATTTATCTATGAAGTATTTTATCAAATGAAGAAAAGATTGACGCAGCTTCTCCTAAAATTAAATTTTTACTGTTGATAGTTGGCCATAGTTAACCAAACTTAATGATTTTGTTCTCTTTGACTCATCATTGGATGAAGGGATCCAATGATTATAGATTTTGGTTGTACGGTTATAGTCTGAGGAATAATCAAGGTTTCACGGTTATCACCATTATTATGCGTTCATTCATTTTAAAATGCTGCTAGTTTAGAAGATCACATGAAACTATATAGATTTTAAAGTGTTATTTATTGCTGCTCAGTAACCAATTAATACAGCAGAAAATAATAATATAAAAACAAACAATAGTCCAATTCTCTTTAACCTTAACAATAAGTGAATAAGGTTTTTGACATACTTAATACTTTTACATTGAAAATAAATGACAGAACAATAAATAAATAAATAAATAAATAAATAAATAAATAAATAAATATGGATGGATGGATGGATGGATAGACAAATAAATAAAAATTAGACAAAATTTTAAAATGTTAATAAGAATAAAAAAAAAAATGTATTTGGCTAACATAAATCCAAGCTACATATTAGTTAAGTATTTCCCTCTTAATAAAAAACAAATCTAGTCGAAGGCTGCTGAATCTGTCTGAAAGACACTTTTGATCAACTATATTATAAACTTGTTTGGTATTTTCATTTTGTATGTTTTTTTTCTCTTTGGGATAGAAATGCATGAAGTTGATCAGTCCCGTCCTTGTCAGGTGACTCGCGTTGAGCTCGTGCCATTCTTTCACTAGGTGCACCTGGAAAGCATCAGTGCCCCTGTCGCTTGCGCACCCTGTGCACATCACTGCCAATATGCGAAATAACAAACTTGCACGTACAAAAGATGAAATATGTGAACAGCCCTTTTTAATAGCCTCAGCTATAGTGAAAATCAGCCTTTAATCCAAAGTGGGTGCATATTAGCCTTGCACACAAGCTCTGAACTTTAAAGTAGCGCACAGTTGGCATAACTTTGTTCAGTTGCAATAGTTTTGTTCAGTGCAGAAACATTGTGTTGAGAAGCCTTTACGATTAATTAATTGTGATGAATTAAACCACGGTTAATAGTGAAGTTGGTTAATCATTGCATCCCTAATTGGATGGAAACACTGCTTTATTTACATGTCTTAAGTGCAATATTCCAGTTTTGTGCATAAATTTAATTTGCATTTTGGATGAAAACATAGCTACATTTATGGAATTGGATTACTCACTTGAAGTAACTAATCACGTTTTTACATTGTAGCTTCCATTGTAGTTATTATTATTATTATTATTATAACACCAATTAATGCTTAATTCCTAAATAAAACTAGCTTCATATTTAGTATATTACTTACATTTTTATTAGTGTAACAGCATACTGTTAATCATACTGTTAGCACGCCCAGTAGACAATTAAGTGTCTAATGTGCGATTAAATGCAATCGAATCAAAATCGTGATTGTTGTGATAAGCTAATCGCAAGAGGCTACGATATGCAATATATAACATTAAACTTTCCCTACCCTAAGCAAATGCGTGGCTGCCAGTCTTACTAGCGAATAGAGCGAGCACACTTTCGTTCAGCCCAATCAGAATTGTGCAAACAGACTATGCGGAACACCCACAATAAAAAACAAACAAACTGGAAAAAGCGATGATGGCATGGATGACGGCATCTGTCGCTTCAGAAGCATAAATAGACTAATTAATATAAACTAAAAACAGCACATCAGCAATATAAGAATATCTTGGTTTTAAAGTCACAGACAGCAAACAAAACCAGGTCATTTGTAAGAGCTGTCGCAGAACTGTTGCCACAGCATGAGGAAATACAACAACCAGCACCTAAAAAAGCACCACAGGCGGCTGTATGAGGAGCGTCTTGCTAAAAAGTTAACAAAGTACTGCCAGTGACATTTTAACTAGCAAAGTACAACAGCAAAGTACTATTTCAGAGTTGCTTGCTAATATAAGTTAATATCTTTAAGTTCTTTTTTTTAACTGACTCAATGCATTTAAGCAGTAAGAAGGTAAAATACAGATTGAGCTAAAGCTTGACGACAAAATTAAATTGCAAATCGAAATCGCAATTTCTGTCAAAAAATAAATAAATAAAAATCAAATCACTATTAGATATATTCCCCAAATCGCACATCCCTACTACAGACTCATAATCAACACGATCTTATTGGTAAGGCATATTAGCATTAGCCATTTATCCAGCTTTTCAATAATATCGCGTAGCTCTAAACACAAGTCACATGTTGTCATTTTAAATGACAGACTTCAAGTGCCAGAGGAGGGGACAAACTGTTATGTAATCATCACGGCCCTCCAGACATCCAGGCCTTTTAGATCTTGTCCTCATGTTACCCTCCCATTCTTGTTGCTCTCTTGTGAAGTTTTGCAGAGCGTCGCCTCCCACCTGCGCGCCAAAGATAAATTGGTGATACGAGTGTCAGCGTTTCATTACAAAAAATGCTCTGAACAGCCACCTCTGACAGAAAAAGTGACAGCCACGCTCACCCAGAAGCAATGTCACAACGTATGCAGATAACCTTCTCTGTCTCTGATATGTCCTTCCATTACATCACCCACAAACTTTACTGTTTTCCAAAGTTGCCATGTGGTGTGCGCTACAAGCTGTTGGGGATGAAGATTTAACACGCTGCCTGCGAATCCTTTGGGGATTTAACGTTCCTTTAAAAATGAAGCTGTGGACATATCTGTTGAAATGAGGAGGAAGAAAGTGGTTTATGGTCTCAAGTTTGTATGCAGGCTGCATGTATGTAAAAGATCCACCTTAAACTTCATTATTGATGAGTGTGAGTGCAAAAAACAGTGTGCACAATGCAAAAATCTCAGCTAAAATCAACCTAGATTTCAGTATGCAAATATTATTGATTTATTTTGACTAGGTTGCTCATGCGTGCATGTGTGTGTCATAGAATCATCTTTCAAGAGTTTTACATTTGCATGACAATGTTTATCTTAAATCTTAATTCAAAAGTTCATAGCAGTTTGTCATTTGCATCTGAACTCACTGCACACGTTATTTATAACAATTTCAATAAGGCACAAAAGGTGTAGGAAATACAGTTGCTATAAAATCTATATGTGCGAGTGTTTTGTCCTTTCAGGGTTGCAGAATGACTTTGATCCAAGTTTTGTTGGAGCAGAACCAGGAAGGTTTAATGATCCCACAGCATCAGCTTTATACAGTTCTACGCTTAACAGGAGGGTCTGGAAGTTCAAATAGGGAGCTTAAGCCACAGCTGCTGAGAGAAATGCTACAATGTAAAAGTCACAAAAAAATGAAGCATCTAATTACTGTATATGCCAAAGTTTAAAAGTGTTAATCAATGATACCAAGTTTATTTAGGTTTAATGTACAATTTTATTTAGACGATCAGTTTAATGTAGATGATTATATAGAGCAGGGGTTCTCAACTGGTTTGGCCATGGGACCCACATTTTTACATGGTCATCAAGCAGTGACCCAAATTTTTAGGAACTATAATACAATTTTAGGAATTATAATTTGTATTTATTTGTTAACACACAAGTAGTGACAGATAAATCATAAGACATTCACAGAGACTTACAAATAAACAATATTTTATTGCTGTCATTTAAAAACAATTTGATCAAATTATAGAAATATTACAAAGTAAAAATGACAAATACTGTAAACAGTGGTTTGTGTAAGGAAATGTTCAGTTACCATGAATGTTGTCTGGTTTCTAAATGTCGTTTTAATCCAGAAGGTTTCATGCTCTCTTATGAGAGCACCTCACTACATATGACACTGAGGCTTTAAGTCTTTTTTGCCGTCAATACATGTGAATCCATACTTTACATATTCGGGGTCGTACTTGCGCTTCGACATATTTGTCGCTATAATTAAATGCAATTTCACATGTCAAGCGGTAGGGTTGTCGCGCACAAATTTCTAAATAAAAGTCCGATATAAGCAAAATAAGTAAAAAAATAAATAAACTTGTGTTGTTTTTTTGACTGCGACCCTCTGAAAATGTTCCCACGACCCACTTTTGGGTTGCAACCAACCAGTTGAGAAACACTGATATAGAGTGTAAACACTGCGGTATAGTAATCATGCATAGTCCAGAATAGTATCACCAATGTCATCTGCGCAGTGGTGGTTATACAGTTTTTAACACTAGAACTACAGAGGTGGTTATTTTGACCGTATTAAATTTTTTGTAATTTAATAACTTGCAATACCTTGTTGAAATAAAACCCACAAATCTATAGATTATATATAGGGATGTAAAAAAAAAAAAAAAACAACGGTACTAATGTATTTTCTGTTTTGCATTTTTAATTTCTATAGCTTCTGAGAATTCAAATAGAGCCACGTATTGGTAAATAATGTTATGATAGCCGTTTAACATCAAGTTATGATTGAATTGCCACTTGTTACTGTTATTAATAGTTTGATAAGCAGGAAATGTTCATTGGCCAATAACATCACCACATTTAGTGGGGGGGGGGGGGGGGGGGGGCTGGAATCGGAAATCAATTTTTTTTTTAAACAATCTGGGATTTTTGTAATTATCTTATGACGTTTAATATGAGAACTCTTGAGAATTCTGGTAGCTTTAGAATTCTTGTAGTTCCAATGTAAATAAAATAACACTACATAACCTATGGCGGATGTATACTTATTTGACCGCAGCCAGTGGGATCTATTGACCTGCTTCTAGGACACTTCACACAAATGAGAATCCATTTATGGGCCTGATGTGTCATATTCCTCCCCCCACCCAATCATGTTCAGACTCTGATGGATCCAGATCCCAAAGTAGGTCAGGTGAGGTGACACGTTAATCTCGCCGGTCCAATTTGATTTTATTTTTCTCCCTTCGCAGAGTAGGTTGCATCACAAGCAGTTTAGAGCAGCATCTGTCTTAATGCCTTGTGACAGCATTCGCTAGCGTGTGGCATCTAATAAGCAACGGTCATTGTTCCTGCCGGATTGATTGGGCTGCTTTGCCTTTGAACTCGACCTGATTGTTAGATGCTGACGGAGGGATGTGAGCCATATGCTGATTTCTCCAAAAGCGTCTGCTGGAAATGGTGTTGACATAATTGCCTTGAAAAGAGAAAGAAAAACGGCACTATTGTCTGGATGAGGGGTGACAGGAGCATGGCTGCTTCGAAGCTCTTCTGTTACAGACTGTTACCTTGTTTAACAAGAAGCTTGAGGGTTTTACATTTTAGGAGGAAGACTCTAGTCAATAGGAGTGTGCAATATTGTATAAAGGCTTCAATATAAATGCAATTTGCTTATTTTATAGATCAACAATATATTTTTGTGCTTTGTTCTGGTATGATGTCTAGTTGTTTTGTCCATCACTGAGTGTATTTATTTACTTATGTAAATGTGTGTAAACCTACCTACCTACCTGTCTACCTACCTGCCGTCAGAACCGGCCCATGCCTAGTCTTAACACGTAATTCATTGAATTATTAACTTAAATGATTCGTTCAGAATGGCTAATTTATTTCACTTAGTAGAAACAAAGCAGATTTATTCAAAAAGAGATTCATTCAGGAACTAATTAAAGCAGTTTCACAATTGTTCTGCTCCACTTTGTTTGGATTTAATATAGTTGAGATTTGTTTTAATCACTGTATCAGCTTCTTGGTGATTAACTGATATGAAATCTCTAGGGGTCACATACTTTTGGGGGGACATTTTAACGCATATATCACAAAATACAAAAATTATTCGAAGTCATTTTTCATGCATCACTCTGCAGTTTTCATAAACAAGATAATTAAATAACTTAAACTCAAAATAATCTTCCTTGTTAATTTATTTGACAAGTAACTTTGTACTGATGTAGGATAATATATTCCAATTTCTAACATTCAAGTACATCAAGGCACATTGTTGCACCTGTTAACTTTAACAGACAGACATACAGTCGAAGTCAATTTATTTTGTCCTCCAATTCAATCATTTAAATTAATATTTGAGAAAATTTGTACAATTTCCTAAAAAAAAAATGTATTCTGGAGTCATAATAAGTCGCATTTCGTATTGTTAATTTCGTGAATAAAAGCAGTTTTTAATTTAAATAAAAATAAGGTCAGTATTATTAGCCTCCTTAAGAAATATTTATTGTATATTTTTGATATACACAACAATTCATTTTCAAAATAATTTGACTAATTATTTTAACTTTTGTAGTTAACTGAATAAGTCTTTAATTTAGACTTTAATCTGAATAAAAGACTATAAATTACTTAAAGGGACTTTGTCTGAAAACAACTGTCTTGCAAAATAACTAGTAAAATGTTCTGCACTGACTGTCAGCATGGGGAAGATAAAAAAGTAGCTATTAGAAAGGAGTTACTTAAACTATTGTTTAAAAATGTGTTGTAAATAAATCATGTGTTGAAGACGTAAATCAAAAATGAATGAAGGCAAAACTAAACGAGTTGAATATGACTTACATGAGCGTGACTGAAAACTACATTTGATCAATGTCTTACATCTGTTCTTTGGTACTTGCCGACTGTTTGTAAATTCAAGACTGCAGTTTTTAATGTAAAACTATGTACACTAAATTTCTGATTAATAATGGTCTCTGAATAGCTGAGGACTTCCTATATTAAAAGTGTTAAAATCGCTATTGAAAACAGAAGTCTAATATCATCAACAGTGGACATTTTGATAGTGTTTCACAACATGAACATGACTGAAGTTTAATCTTTTTATTGCCTGTGTCAATTTGGGTGTCAACTTTTGACGAATGCGGGGAACTGATGCGCGCAGCACCGTCACAGAGAGAGCAAGTGCCGCGAAAGCAGAGGGAGCGATTGCGCGTGACACCTAGAGCATGCGAGAGAGGCATTCCTTTGCCTTTTTGAGCCCTCAAATGTGTCATTAAGTTTGACATGTTTCCTCCTTACACGCAACTTTTGTAAAGCACATTGCTGTATCACAATCCTTGCTTGTAAAATACGCTTTAGAATGCTTATTTTAAGTAAATTTGATGAACGCGATCATGCATGCTGATTTGAAGAGAGTCGCTCTCGCTCACCGAAAACCAGGCTGAATGCGATGTACTGAGCCCGTCCGTTGCCTAGCGACAATAACAAATGCCTGACATTGCCTGTCTGTATTCCTCCAAGTGTTTAAAATAAAATGTTTACAGATGGTTTGACACAACGCATGTATGCCTTCGATGCACCCCTTTCATGCTTCTTGCGTCCTTGTCGCAGCACCGAAATTAATTTGCTGATTTAATCCGGTACATACCGGTTACCAAGGTATTGGTGCTATAATGGCAACAGGTTTCGGTACCCAACCCTAGTGAGGATATATTGTACAATATTTATATGTAATTAAAAAACATTTAATAATGTCAGATTGTACATTGTTAAAATTATTCAAAGGTACTGCTAGAAAATATCAACAAAACTGATGGTGAAATGTTAATGGCATTAGTATCCACTGCTGACATTTGCTTTATATGATTCCCTTGAACCGTAGTGTGGTGCTTAGAAAACATTGCTCTGTTTGTTTACTCAGCCTGACACCACAGCTTTGGCTCAAGCAATAATGTTCATTTTCAGCAGGACTACCTCTTGATACCCCCCCACATCTGCTCTAATGTGCTTGAATGCATTTTAAAAGCAATAATTTACACTACGCACAGAAAAGTCTTTGCCAAGCTGTTTATCTCTCCGTAATATCACTCGAAAAGCAGGTCAGACATAATCCTCACAATTCACGGCACTCTTGAGACTGATTTCGAAAGCTCAGACTTTTGGGATATTTTCTTTTGTGCTTAATTGGTGGAAGAGGAACACTGACTGTGAAGGGTGTCTTGAGGAATTTGCGTCCAACGGTCAGTGTTACACAAGAACACAAGCTCTCCAGGCTTCTCATTGTTCACTGAGGCCCTCAGAGGTTTGAGAGGATCAAGTTCACTGTTGTCAAGGGAGTCGTGTGAAAAGCTCAGAGCTCCACTGCCAAACACGCACACACATGCACATGCACGCACACACACAAACACATCGGAAGGTGTAATCAGCCTCTTCTGTACGGTTAAAAGTGTGTAGGTTTTCAATGCTGAAAGACTTTCTCCTCCCAGTTGAATGAGCCGACTGTAAGTAAGCCATCTGTGTGTTGACTTACTGAAGAGTGTAAACATTGTGGCTCTGTGGCGCTTTCAAAATATTGCTCTGTTTGCATCATCAGCCTGATGTGTTGGTCTTTAGTCTCGGATCATCTGACAAAGTTGGTTCATGTTAAAATCCATGTGGTTTGGGTTGCCTTTGTTATATGTTTTATTTCATAAACTCATGGTAACGGTTGAAATTATTGTCTATGCATTTACTAGTATGAACAATACATTTAGGATTCAGCTTTTATTACTCTTTGTTGATGTTAGTAAATGAAAATAAAGTTGTTCATTGTTAACGAACGTTAGTACAAGGCTCTATGGAATATTCGATTCTGATTGGTCAGTCACGACAGTCCAAGGTATGTTATTCCTAGTTAACAACCGCAGAAAGTAATAGCACAGGCTCATCTGGCTCAGGCTCATGTTCACCTAATATGTTTACATCCACATTAAAGGCTGATTTATACTTCTGTGTCGAGTGATCGGCACCTGCCTTGCACGTAGTCTTACATTTACACTTCTACACTCTGCAATAACACTTACGAAATGCTAGCTGGCAGAAGGTGTTTATATTCCTCTTTGTCGAGTTTCTTCAAGGGTGTTTTGTTTTTTCCGAATTTCCAAAGTAGCTAAAACGTACTAATTTAGAGGCAGGAACCAGTGGACATGCAACAACTTTAATCACAAGGTAAACACAAAGCTAAAGTTTCCATTTGGAGCTCCTTCACAGTTGTCCATTGGGTTTGCGGCTCTCTGTACCACCCACCCTCATCACTTCTACCAAGCTGACCAATCACAGAGTTGGCAATGCACATCATTCCGATGTGTAGTTACATTTTTTTGTGAGGGGTGCATCGTTGAGGGCTATTTAAAGGCTGCACCAAACCATACACCAGAAGTACAAGTTAGCCTTAATTTTTAGGTTTCATCTTGTGACAGAATAATACAGAGGTTAGTGTATATTCCGTTCAGCCATTTTTGTTTTTGTTAGCATTTGATTAAAGTTTAAAACTATTATTGCTCTGAACAACGTTTTTTTTTTTTTACATATTTCGCAAAATAACTTCCTTTGCTTTGCATTAGCCTGTGTTTAGGCCTGTCACGATACCTTATTTTTTTGTTATAAAAATATAAAATCACAATGCAAGTACACTCTTCTAAGGAACGCATAACATTTTATTCCTAAAAATGTTTTATTTAATTATAGTCATTTAACTTTTTAATAATTAGGCAATGGAATCAGAATGTGACGATACATATTCTAAATAAATAATGATAAATGTTGACAAAAGCGCTGGGTAAAATGCAACAGAGCCTGTGATATCTGTGACCAGATCTATTTTATAGTAACTTTATAGTACTTTTACAGTACTTTATATTAACTACTATAGTGTTTTATTATTCATACTGACATCTCCAATAGAGATGTCCATACACCTCCAATAGAGACATCCATTAAATATTACACAGCTAAAATGTTGCTAGAATTGTTTTATGTATGGGCAATATATATTGCATGACCAAAAATGATTGAGGTCATGTCCATGTGTTGTGCGATAAGTCAATAAATTGATTATTGTGTCAGGCCTAGTTGTATTCTGCAATAACAACCGCCTGGAAGTGCTTTGTCCCTTACTTAACAAGCATAATACTGGATTTTAATAATGCATCAGTAAATTAATGAATCCAAGTTGTCTTTTTCTTTTGCATTTACACATTTATAAATCTTTCACATTAAAATCAACCAATGTTTGAGGAATATTATATTTTTAATTGCACATGTTAAGTGACTAAAACTTGCAGCACTTGCAAAGGAGTTTGTGTGGATCAGTTAATGTGAACAGTCCTTTCCGAGACACTGAAAACACATTACAAACTCTACTACATCCAATTACATATGCATCATTACATTTTTTATTTTATTTAAAAATCATTTTGCATTCATGTGGCATTCTCATATTTAGTTAGAATTAAGTACAAAAATGTAACAGATTTTATTATTTTTTTTAAACAAGAATCGTTACACCTTTTCTATTTTTTGCAACTTGTGTCTAACAACAGTCGTGAACAGCAGGCAAATGGCTAGATTTGTAAACCCTCCTTCTGGCCTCTTTTGACATAATCCCTATGAAGTGGTCTGTTATCAGTCTGTAACCCGATAGTCATCCGTCACACCTTTCACCCAAACTAGTTGAATAGCATTTCCTGTCAGACTTCCCCCTTCAGCCTTGAATAACACAGAACAAACTCCCTCACCCCGTGTGCGTGCCTTCATTCCACTGTTACGCAACTCACACCGCCTTTGATTATACAATGAAGATTACTCTACACACCAAGCATCCTCAAGTGCACTAAAAAGTCGTCCAAGCCAGAGGACGCATCACGATATTTGCATTCCCAATGGCGATTTACGAGACACAGATGGCGATATATCTCACAGCGGTCCCTGTTTGCTGTGACCCGCTTCGATAAAAGCTCTTTCTGTGTCACGTCTATGAGGGAATTTCCCCACCCGTGGTTTCTTTACTTGAACTAATGTTGCTGACTGTAAATGCCTGGAGTTCCCTGCTCTGTTTTACAGGCTTGGTGGTCTTGACGAGCAGGACTGATTTATTGGTCCTCCTCGGTATCGACTCAGCCGCTCGATAATATAGATGAGCACTCTGCACTGTTGCAGAGATTTAATTTGGCTATGCTGTGAGATAAAACGCATCGATCCGGTGGCACCGTTCGGCCTGATTTGATTGGTCGCTGCAGCAGCTCTGTTATCTGATTGGCTCTGACGCTGCCTTTTGATGATGTGCTCCTATTTGCATGCGTTTGCATAATTTATGAAGGGAATGCAAGACGGCCGGCTCCAATGTTTGAGGCTAAATGTTAGTCAAAAACGAGCTTTAGGAGAGAGCAGGTAGGTGTTACATCACATGGTGGCACAGTTTAGAAATAGAACAAAACCTCACCTCTCAAAAACGAGCAAGAACTGAGGAGACGACAAGCTATCCTTCTCGCTAACAAACCACATCCTTTGACTGCACGGGGAAACACTTTCCACTTCACTTCTCTATATAAATGAGGATGTGATCTGGAGTGGCAGACACAGAGGTCGCCAGGAAATGGGTCACTTTTTTAGAATTAGCCCACTTGTGGTTACGCAGCATTTCAATGTGGAACTGAAAATATGTTTGTGCTTGGGGATGCTGTTTTCTGGAGGAAGTCCGAATGCTGAGCAGATATAGTGATATAGAGTGTTGCATGAATAAACAACCTTAAAGTTGACCAGTTTCTTGTGAATGAAAAATGTTGTTTGTTCATAATAATGCACAAGCCTGATTGACCAAATCTAGATGAATTACTCCAATCGCTTGGTTGCTTCATTTCCATTGAATGCTTCAGTAAGCTATGGTATGACACTGAATAGGTCACCTTTATTAGGCTTGTGTCTCTACTGCCAAAAGGTACGAATGGTATCCTTTCGGTGGGCGTGGTTTAGGAAAAAAAATTGCAGTCGACGTCATTCTCGCTCAAGGAAATGTCAAAGTAAAGCTTTACAGGTTGTTCACATATCATATACAAAACAGATGCTTTATACACATAAACAGGCCAACTTGTGTATAAATGTTAATAACTAAACTTTCTATGAACATGATTGGACTATGGCTGCAGATCAATGATAATTCGAAATAGTATTGTAACGTCTGAGATTTTATATATTTATATATACTGTATAAGGGTTGTCGCAATACCATTAATTCACATTACTATACTATACCAGCTAAAGTATTGTGATACCAAGTATAATTGCGCTACTGCAATTCATAACTCAAATCTATAAAATAAAGTAAATTGTTAAATACTGTATATTATGTTATAATAGGTGTACTTGATTTAAATTTAGAATTCCCTTATTATTGAAAACAGTATTTGTACAGCACTTCCCACTAAAATGCATTAGTTCTATTTGTTTATTTTGTAGATAACTGACCAACAAAAAATACAATAAAATAAAGATACAAATTATACAGAACAATTTTTTTTTTTTACGAAACGAGCAAATTAGGCTATATGAAACGGTCAAAAATTGTTTTTAACTTTTTCTGTAGCTCTTTTGGGTTTTCATCTATTGTTTTTTTTTTCAGTCTTATTAGATAAGAATTCAAAGTAATTCAAAATTTCACTGTAAGTTGTTCTTTTTAAGAGATTGTTGCGGTTTTTGTAGCTAGTAAATCATATTGACAGAAACAGAAATTAACTGATTCAGATGTACGTTCGAATTGAAGCATCAGAAAACGTGCAATAGGCTACCATAAAAATTGTACAAAGCTTAGCAACTTTAAAGGGCTCCACAGACTTTACAAATAAAATGGTCTATTGTTGCAGAAACGTGTGAGCATTTTAGTCACTTTATTGTAGATAGGCTGTTAATGACAATACTACCGTTTACAAACTACAGTGGTACAACCAGTATTTTGGAGCCATAGAGTCACCATACTACCATAGTACTGCTAAACTGTGCAACATACACACACACACACACACACACACACACACACACACACACACACACACACACACATATATTTATGACGTGACGTGCTGACTGACTGGCTGAAAGGCCAGCAAACACGACGTATAGCCGTTTCACTTTACTTCAGGATGTATTAATGCTACTCTGTAGGTCTATTAGAGTAGTGGTCCTCAACCTTTTTCTTTCTGGGGGGAGGGGTGAAACAAGCGTGTGCACGTCTAGAACGTGCTAACGTGAGATGTCTGCTTTAGCCAATCAGAACAGTCAGACGCGTTCACGTCCGCGCGGTTTATGAGAATAAAAGCCTTTGAATATTTTTCCAGACACATTTAGCTGATAGAAATTAGTCAGATAACGTTTATATGTTCATCTTAATGCCAACCGTGTAAATAATTATCGATAAGATGCTTATGATAAGCCGTTGTTTGTTTACCTTCAAGCTTTGCGTGTGCCCGTGAAACAGCCCGTGATCGCCAGAACACACATATCATGTACATCTTGACATGGCAACAGGGTTTTCAGCGCTGTGTTAGCGATCTCTGGGTATTCTGCCATTACTTTAATCCAGAACACCGGCAGAGTTGTTGTCTTGAACACTGTTTTAAGGCCGCTGTCATTTACTATCTCCAGCAGTTGGTCTTCTTTTTGCACGGACATTCTGGATTCAGCTGGTTTGTTGACAAATGGGTCACGTATCCATTCCCTAGCCGTTTGTGGGTCCTTTGAGGTTGGGAAGTAGCGCTCAAACTCCTTCAACAGTGAATACTGATGATCGTGCACCAGCTTGGTGAGTGAGGGCGCAGGCTTAGTCTCACACAAAATCCCCGCTAATGTTCGAAACATGTCCAATATGCCTTAGTTTGGCTTTAAATGTAGCGACTTTATCTGGCAACTTAAAGATAATTAATTCTTGTGCGGCCCGGTACTGATTGATCGTCCGTGGCCCGGGGGTTGGGGACCACTGTATTAGAGACATTCATAAACATTCCTAGCAAATCTAATAAATGCTGGAGACATCCTCGTTACATAAACGCACTAAATCGCACTCAGCAGCATTTGTTTGAGAGCGCACAAGAAGATCTGCGCGCTCTTGAAGCGACTTATATTTGAGGTCGCGTGCAAGATGTTTTGTGCACAAGCAGAGGAAATCGTTAAGCAGAGATTCACATGCTCGTACATGTAGGTAATTACATAAGTGCGATCTTGACTTCTAATACTGCGCTCAAGACATTTGTCAATGAAATAACACCACAGGTATTTGGTATATCTGTGTAAAAAAAAAGGCCTGCCGCCACAGCTGGAAAAAAATCCTAGAGGAAACACTGTGATGTATTGTTACACATTTCAGGGATTTTTAAAATCTGTTTAAGTTATATAATGCAAAATAAAAATATCTTATTTTAGGTGTGTAACAATTTAAAAGAGCTTTCATACATCAAAAATAAATAAATAAATAAAATAATAGTGTAGCTTTGTTTCTTTTTTTAGACAGTAAAATGTATCCAGCTGTATTTTTTATCTGAGAAATTAAGTGTTTTACATGTTTTGTTTTCTGCTTCAAGAAGTCTACCGTTCAGCAGACATGTTAAAATTGTGGTTAAATATAGAGCATGCTATTTGAAGAAATTCAGCAAAAAAACAGAGCAGTGTCCTTGAGAATGAAATGTGTTAACTGTTCCCTTTATATCACAATAAATCGAACAGTTTAACCATGTAAAAAAACTGTCAAATCTAGGTCAGTTTTAATTTCAACTAAACCCTCCTGTGCTAAAGTTGTAAATGCATCTCAATGTGTGAACTGACATTTTGGCAGCTCTGTAAGGCCAGTCACATTGAATCTGAGTCACAAACTCAAGTAAACACAAGTATTTTGTAGTAACTCTCATGTAAACATTTTCAGTGGCAGGAGCTTTTTTTTGTTTGTTCTGCAGTTCAGTTTGATGCAACAGCGCCCCCTTAGTATAATGGACACTTTTGGAACTACAACTTGTTATTCAGCCATGCAGGGCTGTGAAGCCCTTGGTAACCTCTGGCAGCACACTACACACTCAGGTTCCTGCTGACAAAGAGAGCTTTTACCCCCTTATTGCACTGTAAAAAAAGAGGCTTTTTATACACACTCCGAGTCCCCTGAGTGGAAAGCAGAAAGTCTGGCAATATCCATACCTCTTCTGTTGACGCTTTTAGTGTCATTCCGTTTCTGAGATTGTTTTTGTCCTCTTTTTCTCTCAGGCTAGTGTCCTGTGTGCTGACCTCATGGTGTAAGCAAGTGTGAAGATGAGTATTAGCAGCGATGAGGTCAACTTCCTGGTGTATAGATACCTGCAGGAGTCAGGTAGGTGGCGCTACCACACTAATCACCACCAACATTTTACAAAAAAACGCTCTTTCCTGAATATTAAATAATAATAATAATGATAACAATAATAAATAATGATGATTACTAACCCTTAAGTGGTTCTAAACATTTACGAGACTCTTACAAAGATATTTTGAAGAATGTTGGCTTGCATAGTAGGAAATATGTACTATGAAAATCAATAACTATGTTTATATATTTTAGAATATTACATTATTATTAATAATAAAAAATAATAATATGACATGCACATCCACTGCATTGGAAAAACATTTAGTCAATACAGTCTTCAAATATGTTATCTGATTTTGCCTCAACAGAGGATGCCATTGGATAACTAGACTAACCAGTTAAACGTTGTCGTCTCGGGTTGTTTTTATAATTCTGCAAATATAATTCTGCATAATGACCAAAAAAACAGACATTTTGCACAAAGTATAACTTTGGATGGAATCATACCTAGTGGTGGCAGGTTTCCAACATTCTTCAAAATATCTTCTGTTTGTCACTACTCAAATCATTTTGGAAAATGTGGAGCGTATGTAAATGAACAACGTTTTAATTATTTGGTACATTTTCCCATTAATAATGATTAAAAAACACACCAAAATGTTTTCATATTTGATTGATAGACCTATCACTTATTCCTTTTGATTCATAAGCCTCCATCAGCATTGCTTACAGTACAACTCTATGGCTGTTCACAGTCAGGGCGTTGTTTAAAGGAGCACACATGATACGCTCTGTGTAGCTGTGAGCAGAAGAGAAAGTTGATCCAGCAAGCGTCACACTGAAGTGTTTATCATTCCCTCTGGCAGGGTTTTCCCACTCGGCCTTCACATTCGGCATTGAGAGCCACATCAGCCAGTCGAACATCAACGGCGCCTTGGTGCCCCCTGCTGCCCTAATCTCCATCATTCAGAAGGGCCTGCAGTACGTGGAGGCTGAAGTCAGCATCAATGAGGTGACCGCGCAGCTTTATTTACATCATCATTTGAGGCATCTATTGAGTTATGATTATTAATTATTTTATTGTTTATATTTTTATGCTGAATCTCATATCATGCATGAGATTTTTAATTAAAATCCATATAAAAATCGTTTTCAATTTTGTAAAATAAATGAAAGTGTTTAAACATATATTGTTTTTATTAAATCTATTTTTTATTTTAGTACATTAAATAAAAATGAGAATTATTCTTAGGAGGTAGCTAATATACTTTATATACTTTTTTTTTTTTTAAAGTAGAACAATCTAATGCATCAGGCATAAATAAAATGGACATGATATATTTATATGTAATATTCACTTAGCCAACTTTTTTATATTTTTCCCCAATTTCTGTAAAATGGAAAGATTTTTGAACACATTAACATAATAGTTTTAATAACTCATTTCTAATAACTGATTTATTATATCTTTGCCATGATGACAGTAACTAATATTTGACTAGATGTTTTTCAAGATACTAGTATTCAGCTTAAAGTGACATTTAAAGTCATAATAAGGGTAATTAGGCAAGTTATTGTATAATAATAGCTTGTTCTGTAGAAGACTGTAAAAATGCTAATCAAAATAGTTAAAAAAAAAAAATTAAACTGCTTTTATTCTAGCCATTAAACAAATAAAACAAATAAAACTTTCTCCAGAAGAAAAAATATTGTAGGAAATAGTTTTTTTTTTTTTTTTTGTTTTTGCTCTTTTAAACATCATTTAAGAAACATTTGAAAAAGAAAAAAAACGGAGGGCTAATAATTTTGACTCCAACTGTAAATGTGATCCCTAAACGATTAGATTTTTACATTATGATTGAATTATGGCTTCTAAATAGTGTTTAAGTAAGCTCTAATTAAAAATACTAGTGTTAATAAGTTTCATTGTCATAATATAAAAGTAATATAAACTTTGAAATCTAGGTCAAACCAAAAAAGGGGCGTTCAAGCATCTAATCTATAACATTTTCAAATGGATTAGATTTTTATTTTGTTTTGGGGATTTCCTGTACATTAGAATTCGTTTTTTTAATTAATATTAAATTCACTATTATGACCATTTAAGCATTTTTATTTACAGAAATATTTTGTGCTAAATATTATATATAATATTTGAGTAATAAATAAAAATATAATATATAATAAAATATTGTCCGTCACATTTATGTCAAGAATCATTTGATGAAACTCACTCACACTAGGATAACAGTCAGGCCATAAAATACTAATTCCTTATCATTTTAATTCTTTATGTCTTACCATTATTCTTCAAACCACTAGGTGTGACCCATTTGTCTGCAATATTATTAAAATATTTATTATTATTAAATGTTATTAATGTCTTGCAACATTATTAAAATGTTTATTTGATTTTTTCCCCCCACACAAATTTGAAAAATAAGTTTCTTAGATTAGGAGTTGTTTGTAAATTTAATATGACGCTGACACCAAAACTTGGCCGTCTCATTTAACCCTTTTGTTTGGGGTGAAGGGGAGACTTTCTTGAAATTGTTCAGCATGTCTGAC
This sequence comes from Danio rerio, assembly GCF_052040795.2. Lineage (NCBI taxonomy): Eukaryota > Metazoa > Chordata > Actinopteri > Cypriniformes > Danionidae > Danio > Danio rerio. The sequence goes on from NC_141031.1 coordinate 8,854,370, forward strand.
TCTTTGACTTCTTTCTGCAGGACGGCACTCTGTTCGATGGGCGGCCAATTGAATCACTGTCATTGATTGACGCGGTGATGCCCGATGTGGTACAGACCCGGCAGCAGGCGTACCGAGACAAACTGGCTCAGCAGCAGGCCGCCGCAGCGCCATCAGCAACCAGCGCTAACATGCAGGGGAATGCCAAAAACGGAGAAAACACCGCAAACGGAGAGGAGAACGGTGCTCACGCCTTACCTAGTGAGTCAGCTCTAGTCTGCGGTTTAACTTTGTACACAACACTCTATTAGTCCAGCACTATTTGCAGAAGTTGCATAATACTCTGACATCTGCATCTTTCACGCACACAAATTAGTCAGTGCTTAGTTTAATTAGTTACAAAATCACTGTAACTTTTAATCTTAATTTAATTAGACTTTTTAAGGGTTATTACGGCATTTTAGGTAATTTACTTATATTTAATTATGCTTGTTTAAATACTTTACTTAAATTCAACAGGTCTGTTTTAGGCTATGTTCACACTGCAGGCAAATGTGGCCCGAATCTGATTTTTTCCCCCTCATGTGACTCAGGTGATGACAGTGTGAACAGCACACACCTCATGGAATCTGATCTTTTCAGGTCACATCTGTGCCACTTTTATATGTAGCCTTAAATCAGAGACTGATCTGTTGTTTTGCAATGCGACCGCAGTGTGAACGGTTATGTTGGATTCCATGTGACTTTTACATAATCTTTGAGCGACATGCATCATCATTCTGTGCTGCAAACATCATCTATCCCTCAGCAGCACAGCAGAATGGCACACAGGGCGATCACTTTACCACAGAGAGTTGGTTGTTCATGTTGAAACAGATTTTGAAGGCAAAACTGATGCTTTTTAACTAATCTGGCTAACGATTGAGGCACGGGTTAAACGCGAAGCTGAAGAGCATCTTGGGTGTTGCGGATAGGAGACCCGTGTGCAAAGGAGGGAGAACTTTCTCAGAGAGAAAAAAGGGTCGGTGCTCGAATACCCAAACCCCCCTTCTGCACGTGTCTGTTGTTTATAATGAAGTAAAATGAAATAACTGAGAATAGATAAACCAACTTCGCCTTCACAGTTCAGTCTGCGGCTGCTCATTAACCCCTGATGAGTTCACTATACACCGGTGGTCAGAGTGCCACGCTCTGCGGCTGTCATAAATCACAAATGATCAGTGTTTTCTATCACAGGACTCTTATTTTAGGTCTCAAATGCCGAAATACACATTAGTAGTAGCAGAACAACCATTTACAGTTCATGAAATACAGCACGGTTGTCTGTGAAAAGGGTAATAATCATATAAGCATGATCTGAAAACGTGCTTACTCATGCAGCATACACGTTTGCCTAATTAGACATTTTGTGCTCTCCGTAATGTAATTTTGCGCATGCGGGTCAGTTTAGGATCATGATCTGTTCACACTGCAAATCCGATATTCGCCACATTTATAAGAGCAGTGTGAACAGCCATGCAAAAAAATCTGATCTGAGAAAAAATCTGATTTGCGCACTAAGCCTTGCAGTGTGAATGTAGCCTAAATCAATGCGGAGTAATTGTATTTTTTGTTATCTAAAAGCTGTAAAAAAGATAACTAAAGACAACTACATTTATGGCGATGCAGTGGCGCAGTAGGTAGTGCTGTCGCCTCACTGCAAGAAAGTCGCTGGTTCGAACCTCGGCTTGGCACAGTTGACGTTTCTGTGTGGAGTTTTTTTTCCCAGAGATGGGTTGCGGCTGGAAGGGCATCTGCTGCGTAAAAACATGCTAGATAAGTTGTCGGTTCATTCCGCTGTGGCGACCCCGGATGAATAAAGGGACTAAGCCGAAAAGAAAATGAATGAATGATAGAATGAACTATGTTTATCAAACCAATTGCATATGATACAGAAAAAAACAGAGAATTTAGTTTATGACAACATAAGGAATACATCCAGTGAACCACAGTAATTCTATGTTATTCAGGTATTTTGCATAATCCAATTTTCAGCTAAAGAAGGATAGAATCATCTGACTATTATAAATGCACAAGAAACAATGAAATGTTATCAAAAATTAATGTTAATATTGGTATGAAATATTGTGCCAGTACATTACAAATTTAAGTGTTAGTTTAGTTTTAAAACAAAACTAAAAGGATCAAGTGTTTGATTTTATTAGTTTTTATTATAGTTTTAGTATTGTGTCAAGTTACTTACTGAGTAAGTTACTAATTTACATTTCATTCATTCATTTTCTTGTCGGCTTAGTCCCTTTATTAATCTGGGGTCGCCACAGGGTATTGAACCGCCAACTTATCCAGCAAGTTTTTACACAGCCGATGCCCTTCCAGCCGCAACTCATCTCTGGGAAACATCCACACACACATTCACACACACACTCATACACTACGGACAATTTAGCCTACCCAATTCACCTGTACCGCATGTCTTTGGACTGTGGGGGAAACCGGAGCACCGGGAGGAAACCCTCGCAAAGGCAGGGAGAACATGCAAACTCCACACAGAAACGCCAACTGAGCCGAAGTTCAAACCAGCGACCTTCTTGCTGTGAGGCGACAGAACTACCTACTGCGCCACTGCCTAATTTACTTTTCAGACAAAGTAATTTAAATACAATGACTAACAAATGATTTTTTTTCAACATCACTCTTAACGATGCATATGACATCCGTCTGTACAGATAACCATGCAGACATGATGGAGGTGGACGGGGATGTGGAGATCCCTCAGAATAAAGCCATGGTGCTTAGAGGTCACGAGTCAGAGGTCTTCATCTGCGCATGGAATCCCGTCAGTGATCTGCTCGCCTCTGGGTAAGTTAAACCAGGACATTTTTGGTTCCCATCAGCCTGTTCATGCACACTGCATGTTCACAGGGATGCACTGATTCGATACCTGGATCTAATAAGAACCTTTTTAATGGGATCACAATCAGTCAGCTATAACAATTTCATCATTCAGTACTCCGGGTTACACGTAGGCATTTCTGTCGAGCTTTAAAAAGCTAGAGAAGTTTATTTTGACACTCCAGCAACACAAAATAATACATATTACAAACAGATCAGGATTGTTTGAGTATTGATTGAATTAGATAATGATGCACTCCAATATGGTAATTACACCTACAATGTTCTTGTAATAATTTACTTTATGATGACAGTGACATTGTAAATATAATTTAGAGAGATATTCTATAAAATTATCTATTAGATTCTTTTATACTACAGCTACCATAGGTCAGGACATTTGTCGGTAACACTTTGGGTCCTATCATACACCCGGCACAATGCGGGGTAAGGCGCGGCGCTATTGTTGTTTGCTAGTTTCAGCTCGGCACAAGAGTCGTTTTGCGCCACGCTGTTTAAAAAGCAGATGCATTTGCGCTCATATGTGCGACCATAGGCATTCTGATCTAAAAAAGGAGGCATGTTGAGGCGCATTGCTGGCTTGTTGCTATTTTGAGAAACTATGATAGATTGTTCAATAGACCAGAACAAAGCCAGTCTAAAGTCCAGCGCAGAGTGCGTTAGTTGTGCGCCTCGCTTTCACATTGCTCAATACACACAGGGTGAATGGCAATTTGCAAACATCTTTACATGTGAAAAGAATTAAAATACTAAGGATATATATAGGATATAAAAAGGATATATATAGGATATAAATATAAAGGATTAAAATATTACAAAACATATTATTTTAGCCTACATAAATATAAAAACCATACTTTCATGCCTTCTTCATCTCGGGAGGCTTTTTCAGTTTGTTCATAACCATTTGCTTTTGTGTAATGTTATCATTATTAGCAGTATTATTTATTATATGCATATTTATATATATTTTTTTAATTAAAAACAAGCTTAGATTTGCCTTCCTGTTTTACGGTTTTAGACCATATGGGGCACAGCATGTGTATTAGGATATAACTCACGTTTTTGACCACACTTCATTATTATTGTTTGTTTATTAATTTGCTGGAAATTAGAACTGAATTTAGAAATAGTTTTGAAACAAATGTTTGCGCTTAACAAACAAAATTTATTATGTATAGGCTAATGAATGTCTGTGCTTACAAGAAGTTTCCCTATCCACGAGAGCGAAAGGGAAAGTAAATAATAAGGAGGCTCATCTCTCATTCTCGCGCTGTAGATGCTCTGTTTAACTGTTTTCTTTCTAGTAAAGCGTTCAGTTTTTCCATTTTCGATGGAAAAATGATTGGTTTATTCTCTAAACACACCTACAACTCAATAGGAGGATAAGCTCAACCCTGTTGGACCTTGCGCTGTGGCTGGCACAAAGTGGATTTTTCCGTCACTAAAATTGCAAAAGTGGATTCTGCCACACCCTTATCGCTTTTGCGTCCTGCACTTTGCGCATGGATCGTCAAAATAGAGAATTCATTATCATAAATAGAGTGAATTCATTATCTGTTAAGCATTAATTAACGTTAGTAAGCAGTTTATAACTGAAGCTACAAATGCTGTATTCTTGACTATTTATTTTGCCTTGACTTTATTAATATTTATAATACTTTTGTATTGCTGATTCCAAAATGTATCAGTGGCTTGAGAAGGAGAGATTTTCCACGTGTGAATAAACTATATATGTCAGCTAATACTTACTAACGTGAAATAGAGAATATATTCCACAATCTACAAGTCTTAGAAAGATTTTCCCTAAATTGAGCACTCGAATAAAGATCTTAAATCAGACCAGCAAGGCTCTAAATTATGTGAGTTGTTTACAGGTGTAATTTTTGCAGTGAGATCATCATTGATGCCTTACTGTTAACCATGATTGAGAATGAGTTGTATTACTGCTTCATTCTGGGATGTTAACATACCTTAGATCTGTGTTTTCCAACCCTGTGCTGGAGGCACACCAACAGTACATTTTTTGGATGTCTTCCTTATCTGAACTATACATTTCAGGCTTTGAAGTCGCTTCTAATGTTCTGATGAGTTGATTCAGGTGTGTTTGATTAGGAAGAGGTTGGAAACGTGAACTGTTGGTGTGCCTTCAGGAACATGGTTTGGAAACACTGCCTTATATTTACAGATTGACCCATATTTGTAGGTCTGTGGGATGCAGTGTGTATATAATATAATGTGCGCATGTCAGGGAACTGCTACCAATATGATGACTTTCACTTTTGGATTCCACAAAGCAGCAAGTTTTTATAGCACTGTCACAACAATCGTCCAATCAGAATCAATCCTACAGCCAGTCGTGAAAAAGGGGAGTTCCTGAAATCACTTGTCTAATAATCTGTCTGCTCACAGGTCAGGAGACTCAACGGCACGAATCTGGAATCTGAGCGAGAACAGCAGTAGTAGCTCCACACAGCTCGTCCTGAGGCACTGCATACGGGAAGGTGGCCAAGACGTGCCCAGCAACAAAGACGTCACATCGTTAGACTGGAACGTGAGTTCAGCCCTCACTGTTTGTAAATCTCAGGGTATTTTCAAAAAACTGATGTCTCCTTCCCTTGCGTTTTCCAGAGTGAAGGTACACTTTTAGCCACAGGCTCCTATGACGGCTTTGCAAGAATATGGACTAAAGATGGTAAGCAGTTTTTTTTTTTCTTTTCCTCTCCAACCTGCTTTTCTGTCAGTCAATTCGGCTCAATAAATGACAACCGTTTATTTATAGGTAATCTGGCCAGCACCCTAGGTCAACATAAAGGTCCAATATTCGCGTTAAAGTGGAACAAAAAAGGAAACTTTATCCTCAGTGCCGGTGTTGATAAGGTAAGAGGAATTATATAAGGTATCGACCCAAAAAATCTATAATGTCATGACCCTGATCATGTGTTTTATTCATGTACGATTGGCATACTCTTATAGTTTTTTGCTGATTTGTAAATTTACATGAATTTTAAACTTGTTTTTATCCACATAATATTTCTTTGATTTAGTTTAGCATTTCACCTTTATTTAAAACGGCCGGAATAATTAGCTTCCTTTTATCTGTAAGTGTATCTCAACATTTGGTCAGTTTTCTCTTGTACTTTGGGCCTTTTGCGATTGAGATGCATTTTAGTCAACTGGATTAGGGCTGCAAAGTTTATCGATTTTAAATTGAAAACTCACCTTTTGAAAAGGTTTGATTTTCAAATCACAAAAGCTGCGATTATTTAGATTATTGCTATAGTGAGGGAGGCGAGCACGAGATATTAAAACGACCCAACTAAACTAACAACAACTAACTAAAAAGCAGACAAATAATACAGCAGAACAACAAGCCCCTATTTCACTGCAATGGAGAAAACGAAAGCTCTAAACTTCATCTTTGCGTGTGTGGACCGATGACCTGCTTGCGTGAGGTAGCGTGTTACTCTGAAGTGTGAGCTTTCTCCACCGCGTCTGTTATGGATCAGCTGTGAATAGACGTTAGCTAACTGCAGTTTATCCTTATCCTAGTCACTTAATGATGAATAACGCCAGAGTCGCGCTAACCTTTAGAGCCAATCGCATCCCTTTCTGTTGAGTGCAGGAACACAGTGACCAATCACATTGTGTGATTTAACAACTCGCTCAACAATGCTCAAAAAGCATGCGGTATAATATTTACATTTATTTATTTGCTTTAAATGCTCATGCTATTCTGTGCATGTACTTGAGCTTTGTTTGATTGTTCAAAGAGTGTTTTCAGGTAAAATTAAAAGTACAGTTCATATATCTGACTGCTGTGTTACAGGAGAAAACTGTATTACAAATAATATAATATTTATTACAAATAATTCACTACTTACTGCTTTTTTATATATTTATTATCTGTTTATTGTCCTGTCTCTTTAATTCTGTTGCACTGTAGAAGCTCTGTCACAAATTCCTCGTATGTGCGAACATCCCTGGCAATAAAGCTCTTTCAGATTCTGATATATATATATATTTAAAACAAGAATTCTTGTGCTGTGAAGTAAAATCTAAAGTTGATTATTGTAAGCATTGTCAATGCACCATGAAAGTCATGTCATTTATTTTTTAAAATGTAACAATCTAAAGGATTTAAATATCTATCTATACACAGGGTGTCCACGGGGTCTTAAAATGAATTAAACGTTGATAAATCAGTTTAGAGAAATTTAAGGCCCTTAAAAAAATATTTAAAAATTGTGAAATGCTTTTTGCAAGGTATTACATTTTGTATCAGTATGCTAAAGTTTGCCTGAATTTAATCTGTGACTATTAAGAAGCTGTGTAGTTTATGAAATCAATATTATTCACACTGCTTCGTTTAATGCAGTAACCAAAGCAACACCATTATTCCTGCTGCTGTAAAGGCGCCACCTGCTGGATTAGCATTTTTATTTAGTATAGGGATAATGTTTTAGTTTAGGATTAGGTTCTTACAATCAGTATTTAGGAAATATATTAAGTTCAATTGTCGCCAATGTTACCATTGAATCCTAAAGTGGCAATGAGGTTTTAAAATTTATGGAAAGAGTCTTTAAAAGGTCTTAAAAGGTATTATATTTCACTCCCTGATTCCTGTATATACCCTGACATAATTTATTCAATTTAATGTAAAATACTGTAGTTATGTTCTTAAACGGCTTAACAATAGCCCCTTTCACACAGTGATACCGGTAAATATATAGAAAATTTCCGGAACGACTTTACCCGTATATTCAAAAAAGCGATGTTCACACAGGCGAGGACGTTACGGAATTTTTCCAGAAAAGACCGTTCATACATCTATTCCAAAATACCGGTAAATTGTGACATCATTCACCACAAATGAGCTTAAAACGGCCACGCTTGTATTTGTAAACATTTGACTACATCACAAACTCTGTGGATGATCAGTATTGTCAACAACTTCCATGAAAACATAAAGAGAAACACTTTCACATGTCGAGATGTTCATAATATGTGCGTGTGCTGGCGCTCACAGGCTGTTTCACAGGCACACGCAAAGCTTGAAGGTAAACAAACAGCGGCTTATCATAAGCATCTTATCGATGATTATTTACACAGTTGGCATTAAGAAGAACATATAAACGTGATCTGACCAACTTCTAGCAGCTAAATGCGTCTGGGAAAATATTCAAAGGCTTTTATCCTCATAAACCGCGCGGACGTGAACTGTTCTGATTGGCTAAAGCAGACGTCCCACGTCAGCACGTTCTAGACGTGCACGCGCTCTTTCCGGCAATCTTCCTTCTGCATTCACACAGCGCAGCATTCCGGCAAATTCCCGGTAATGCTACAACTTCTCTTTCCGGAAAATAGCCAGAATGAATTTACCGGTATTTTCAAAAAGGACATTTTCCGGAAAGGTATGTATGTGTGAAAGGGGCTAGTGGCAATGACAACTTTTTTTTGTAAAAATGGTTTTAAATAAACAGTAGCATAGTGTAGCACCTTTGTGATTATATTTGGTCTTTCTTTGGTGCTGTTAAACCCACCAAACAAAACCTGCAGCTCTTTTATCAAATAATACTAAGTCGCATTTTAAATAGCAAATCGTAATTTTGATCAGGTTTTTTTCACCAAATTGTGCAGCCCAAAACTAGACCACAAGTTTCAGTAAATAAAAAAAAAAAACTTGTTAAATTACAAAAAAAAAAAACATAAACAAAAAAAAACATCTACTTTCTGCTAAGATTTTAATTCAATTAATGATTCCTCCAGTATATAATACTGTAATACACTGATGCTTGATGCCAACAGCTAATCTAAAGACCAGCCTGTTGCATGATTTAATATTTCCCTTTTTTCTTCAGACAACAATCATTTGGGATGCTCACACAGGGGAGGCCAAACAGCAGTTCCCGTTTCATTCAGGTTTTTACAAATTCCACTAGTATAGTTACTAAAATTACATTGATCCTGTGAACCTGCTGTAACCTTTGTCTCTCTCTCTCTCTCTCTAGCACCCGCTCTAGATGTGGATTGGCAGAGTAACAACACGTTTGCCTCCTGTAGCACAGACATGTGCATTCATGTGTGCAAACTGGGCCAGGACCGACCCATAAAGACATTTCAAGGACACACAGTAAGAAGCATCTGCTCTTCCTGCAATCCTGCTGTTTCCTACAACTACAGTCTGCCAAAATGAGGGATATCAAACTTTTTATTTCTCTTTCTGCAGAATGAAGTTAATGCAATCAAATGGGATCCTACTGGTAATCTGTTGGCGTCGTGTTCTGATGACATGACTCTGAAGGTAGCATCACTATATTCATAAATGAAATGTTGTTTGCATATTGTTATAATGAGTCCGTCTGATCTGGGGGTCTAAAACAGTGCTGATTTCTATGTCTTAGATTTGGAGTATGAAACAGGACACTTGTGTTCATGATTTGCAAGCTCACAGCAAAGAAATCTATACTATCAAATGGAGCCCCACAGGTCCAGGAACCAACAACCCCAATGCCAATCTAATGCTGGCCAGGTAAGGTCCAGAACCTTTAATATTTTCAGCACCTGATGCTCTGTATATTAATGCAGTTTTCTAGCGAGAAGTGGATATAGATTTTTCCCCCAAAATGGATACTGAAACATTTTGAGCTTGTCCACTTCCAAAGGTACATGACAATATGTTTGATAAGGTTGCATTGGCATAGGAGCAGCTACTCCAACACAAACCTGCAGCTACTTGCTCTGTACAAATTACCCAATGTTGAGACACAGTCAGAGGTGCCATTTACACTAATGCATTTTAAAATGCATAGGTTGTGTTATGATTATGTCCCTAAAGCACCTTCCTCACCTTTAACCCACAAAAAATGGAATGTTTTAAAAATGCTGAAGACTCTGTTTTAGTTTGAAAATGCTGATGTTTTCAAGGTGTTCTAAAATAAAACCATGGCTGTCCACAATCACTGTTTCACTGGCCTCCTGGACTATTGCATATTGCTCCCTGCTTCATCAAGCCCTTTTCATTTTAAAGATAATCTTGTTCAGATAAACACTATAAATGAGGACTTTTCCCTCAATCCCCGGGTCTGAATGCAGACTCAGTGCAGCAGGTCTCTTGCCCTGCCTATTTCAACCATTAGCCCTGCTGGTAATGTAGAGTATTTAGGCAAACACAGCAGCATGGCGATGTATCTAAATGTGAACGAACTTCTGATAAAAGACAAAGCCCGCCATTCTCCAATTCTCGTACTGCTCTCCCGACAAAAATGCTTGCTGCACACAAACAGCTTAGCTGTATTGGCCCTGACAGCATCGCGGGGTAAACATGCAACAAACCCTGTGGATCATTGAAACAAACACATACGACCCTTCATGAACAGCTAAATACTGTGTGCTGTGGGTCCGTGGATGCGATCTCACCCAATAACAACATAGGGTCTCACAGCTTGTCACTGGCAGGCCTGTCTTGCCTTCGGAAAGTACGTGCAGTCATGAATAATTAAGAAGCCGGCTCTACTCAGCTATGAATAATAATGAGAAACCGACGCGTCATGTTTGCACTTGCAGTTTTGCTCTACGTCGCCGATTTTGATCCCGCCCGAAAAAACAATATAAACCCGGAAGATGTAATTAGCTGACAAAAGCTCAAAATTATCCAGTTTACCCCACAATTACAGATGAGAGGCGCTAACATTGTCCTAACTGATGCTCAACACACACAAATCTGTTAAAATCTAAAAAAAAAAAAAAAAAGTACTCAAGGGTTTTGTGAACCTTTAATATAACACAATCGGTGAACTAAAGCTGGGACAACTATTGATAAGGCCAATGGTAATGGGAACAGACTAGGACCAGTGGCATGAGTGTTTAACAAGACTTCTATGGTAGCATTGTACTCTTTCCAGCATAAACACTAAAAAAAAAAACATATTGGAAAATAGAAACCCCAATGCCTAGTAGGGCTGTGCGATTAATTAAAATTGTATCGATTTCGCGATTTTGGACATGTACGATTTCTAAATCGCCTTACAGTATGATTTTTTTTCCGCAGTATGGTATTTCAACCAATCATAACGCAGCGTGCCTAAACAGAGCGTGAAAACAGGAGACTGTATAGCCTGCATATGCAGGAATGATGAATTCAGCACAGGAGGACTTGGTGCCAAAAAAGTCAACATCTGTGGTGAGGGATTAAGTTACTTTGGTTACAGGAAGGCTGATGTATGGCAAAACCAGGTAATTTGTATGTCAGTCATAAATTGCGTCTAAAAACTTGCGGAAAATGCAAGACCGTCGCTTCAACAATTTTTAACGTCCTTTGCGGCTGCTCCTTTGTCATTGCTCAGTGACCATCAACTGTTTTCTCAGAGGATGACAACCTAACAAAACATTGTTAAACTTCTGATACAAGTTTTGTGTATGGAGATAATTATAAAGCACTTGGTGTTCGGTTTATCAGCTGTTCTTGTTATGTGACTCGCTGTGCGGCATTCTGAGAATTAAAATTTAAACTTTCTAAAAAAAAAAGAGATGTTTTCAGGTGGGTGCACCTGGAATACACACTAGTGATGGGTCGTTCATGAACGATTCGTTCATTTTGAACGAATCGTCAATATGATTTGGGAACTATGAGTCCTCTCAGGGAGTGATTTGTTCATCCACGTGTGCGCACATTTGTGCAGGTAGTATTGTTAAGTTCAAGTCTTCATCACATTGGCAGAAGCCAATCACATGCGTTTAGAGCCGGAAAAATAATTGATCTGCTCACCTCTCAAGTCCTCTATCGGGTCTGAGTCACTACTCGTTCATCACGGGCCAATCATACGCGTTTAGAGCTGGAAAAAGAATTGATCCGCTCACCTCTCGAGTCCTCTATCGGGTCTGAGTCACTCGTTCCTCACGGGCCAATCATACACGTTTAGAGCCGAAAAAAGAATTGAACCGTTCATCTCTCGAGTCCTCGGGTTTGAGTCATTCTGTCACGTAAACAACGAACGATCATGGCTCCTATCGGCTCAGACTGTGCATCAATTAAGATTATATTTGACTGTCAGTGTAACGTGAATGAAACCCTGACATTTAAAGATATTAAGAGGTGAGCTTAGCAAAGAGACAACATGCCTTCATAGACAAAAGAGCAGGTAAACATTGAATTATTCTTTTCTCCTTTTTATAGTATGTTAGTCTAGTTATGACATATTTGTCGTGCAGTCAACGTTTTGGGTTAGTTGTAGATGTGTTTGGAAGCAATTCGTAACATTTTAATAATATTTTGGCAAATTGAACCAAATGAACGAAATGACTCGAAAAAAGATTCATTCATCTTGATGAACGAGACTCAAAGATCCGAGTCAGTAAAATGATCCAAACTTCCCATCACCAATACACACGCTTGCAACTCTCAATATATGCATACAATCCATGCGCCTACATTGAAATTAATGGACTTGTGCGTACAAAAGGCGAGATATGTGAATGGCCTATTTCACAGCAGCATCACAACGAGGTCTATGATCTATGCTTAAGAACAAGTCTGTGAACACACACGCAACTACTTCTGATATTTGGTCAAGCAGAACATCAGAGCCTTACGCCTGTTTCACACCGCAAGCGGCAGCGGCGCGTGAGCAGAGCGTGAGCAGCGCGTTTGTCGAGCAGTAGCAGCACGCAGGCGTTTGCCTTTCACACCAGCTGCGTCTGCAGCGCGCAGCTCTTCGGCAGCTGCTGCAGAGATCAACCTATCTCTGTCTATTCTATCTAGTTATCCATGTCTCTCTATATACAAATACACTTTTTAAACTTTTCATCTGCACCAAGGCCCCTCCTATGCTGTTTCATTAACCTGCAAATGTTTATTTTACTAATTTTATATATCAATTAGTACTGTATGCTTCTCAAGCTAACTTATATGAGAAGTGTCTACAGTCAGAAGACAATCGCCTGTGATATCATGTCATTTGTTTTTTGATTATCAGGTTGCTGTAGACCTAGTTATAATCATATTTATACAATATAGTTATAATGATATTTATACATGATCAAACTAGTGTTAATTTCTCCGCTTCAGTGATGTCCAGCGGCAGAATAACAGCTCGTTAATTCATGTTCGTGCAGATGATGAGACGGACAAAAGTAACTAATGCATGCCATTCTTTTACTTATTTTCGTGTTGTCAGATTCACAGAGCAAACAGCTCCCGGTAGGAATAATTCGAGTGAACATAAAACAAAGCCGATTAAAACTTTCTTCCTCTGCTTAGCTGCACAGAACACAGCGAGCTCACATAATCCAGCATGCGTGTCGCACTACACTACCCACAATACACTTCGCTATGGACTACAAATCCCGTAAATATTCCATTTCCCCTCTCCTACAACACTAGTGTGCAACTTAAGCAAAACTGATAGTAAAATTGTTTTACATTCGGTTTTGTAGTTCGGGCCTAAATAAATGTTTGTTGCCGTTTTTACTCGTTTTAAGTTCATTTGAATGACTATATATATAAACCATTTGACATTATTAACGCATTTATTGGGTAAAATTGCTAGTTTTTACTGTCATTCAATGTGTTTTGGTCATTATCAATGCACTGTCACTTTAATTGAGCGTGAGCAGCGCGTCAAAAATAGACCCAGCGACGAAACTATCGCTGCACTGCTGCTTCGGCGACGCTCACGCCTCGCTCTGACGCGCTGCTGCTGCGTGCGGTATGAAAGCTCTAATCTGTTAACATGGACGCCGAAAACACACGCGCTGCTCACGCTCTGCTCACGCTCTGCTCACGCTCTGCTCACGCGCCGCTGACGCTTGCGTTGTGAAACAGGCGTTAGTTGAGATTGACAGTGCGCTTGCATGCTCACACATAAACACACATTTGTTTTGTCATGGGTCTGTTCTATAGACAATTTATTATAGCTTTACTAGCTGATTTTTATTCAATTTAGATTAAATCTGTTGTAGAGACATGTCAGAGACAGGTCTTTGATAAAGATCTAATTGTTTTTCTTTTGAAAAATGATTCAGATTCACACTGTAAACACAGATTCAGTCTGTCTGGGACAAAATCAGAATTAAAATTAAAATCGCAATATTGTTAAAAAAAAAAAATCATGATGGTTTTTTTTTTGCCCATATCGCACAGCCATACCTTCTTGCATTTTCAAAGTGCGATTGCCAGAGTAGCACAGAAGTTTAAATGCTTACAACAGGTATGAACTCGACACAGAAGTATAAATCTGACTTAAGATGTGAGCATGACAAAAACCAGGTTCATTTGTCCTTGGTCAGAAGCAGCATGAATGCTTTAAGTGTATCTAAAATAGCTATTAATTAAAAATAGCTGAGATTCGTCATTCTTGCTGCAACCAGAGGTCTTTATCAGATTCTAATGGGCTTTAATTGCCTTTAGTCTTCAGCACACTCCTGAGGTTGTACATTAATGAATGTCTTGGACAGCCTTATGCATATTCACTACTGCTAATTATAGACAGGTCTGTATCATCCAGTCGGATCACCCGGCTGAGGTTTTGTCATTTGGTTGAAGAAGCTGGTCAAATTAAAGCTTAAACATTAAATATTTTGCATAAAACAAATAGATAAGGTCTACTGTAACTTAAAGTAAGAATAAACAATACTGACTTTGATTAACATTATATATATATATATATATATATATATATATATATATATATATATATATATATATATATATATATATATATATATATATATTGGTAAGTGTGGCATCCACAATACAATATGCACTGATCACTACAGTAAAACCTACTTGTTCTTTTCCAACACTTCTAGTGCTTCCTTTGACTCCACTGTTCGGCTTTGGGATGTAGATCGAGGCATCTGCATCCACACACTAACCAAACACCAGGAGCCCGTGTACAGTGTGGCCTTCAGCCCTGACGGACGCCATCTAGCCAGCGGCTCTTTCGACAAGTGTGTCCACATCTGGAACACACAGGTAAGCCCGAGCACTCTCTCAATTATCCCATTCAAACAGTTCAGAAGCTTGACCTGAACTGTCTGTCAACGTCATTTCCACAGACTGGTGCTTTAGTCCATAGCTACAGAGGGACAGGGGGCATTTTTGAAGTTTGCTGGAATGCAGCAGGAGACAAAGTAGGAGCAAGTGCGTCGGACGGCTCTGTAAGTACTATTTTACACTGCAACTCTGGGTTGGTTTACTTCTAGAATATACAAATTTACTCACCACATTGGCAACCAAGATGTTAACTTCTTCTGTGGAAACAAAATAAGGGTCTCCATACAGTTGAGTGGCAAAAGGTGGAACTTCCAAACTGCAGGTTTAATGCTTCTTTAAAGGGATCAAACCAATGAAAACATTGTTGTGTAAATAGCCTGTTTACACTGAACGCTATGGTTCAGTACGTTAGGCATTTATGTTTGTTTAAACTGTCAAAAGTATCAAAAAAGTAATCCATACTGTTCAACTTTTTTGGCACTCTTTTTAAAAGGTACCTAGCACAACAGAATAGTACCAAAAGCGTAGTGCTAGACTCTAGGGCTGGGCTGTATATTGAGTTCTGGGGATATATCGATATGATTCCCCAACGTGATGCGGTATTATCTATTATCGTTCATATCGAAACGGTTTGAGGCCACACTTGAGCATTTTGCGCGAAACAGACCATTCCAAGGTAATACACGAGCTCCACTTGCAGTACCGGTGTGGTGAGAAATCTATCTGACTCCCTAGGCAAATCGGAGTCCCCTCACGTGCACACACGTCACACAATGCCTGCAGCTGTCACAGCAGATTTCAGAAACCTTTTATCATTCATTTCTTTCACAATTGACAGCAAGAACGAACACAGAAGCTTTGTCAAATTGACAAGCAGCACCTGAATGTCTTCACAAGAATTAAAAGCGCCAAAATGAGAGAGATTTATACCACATCTTATTCCCTGATTATCAGTACAGTATTTATTACACAACGGTCTCTTCTTTACATTTACGCTATAACTCATTTATCTCTGCGTTCTGCTCTGTTATAATGACTCTTTACATTTATATGCTTAACCAGCATTCCATCACAGTACTCTGAAACAATTTCGTTACTTCTCATATCTATAGTCTATTTGTTTTCATCTCCTTGTTTATTGAAACAAGTTTAGTCAAAACAAAAGAAAAAGAATGATTTTTTACACGGAATTAAAGACTTCTCTTCAGATATCTTCATTAAGTGCACTGTTTAATAATTGTGCTCAATACATTCATGTAAATGTGTAACTAAAAAACATATACAGCATATTTAATTTTGGTTTATAAATCACACAACTGTGCTATACAGGATTACTTATAACAACACTGTAATTGTGACATAAAATTCTGTGTTTCATATTTACATTTGTTGTGGTTCTTTTCTATCCTTTAATACTTTTTGTTGTGTTACTATAAAAATTAACAAATTAATCACACATTTATTTTTGGAATTAATCACGATTAATCACATTTAAAATACTGAAACTTGTAATTTTGGCTATTCAAATGTAAAATTTATGTAAACGCAAGACAAAAACTATTTCAATTCAAAATATAATTGTTTATTAGAATTTTTGTTTAACTTGTAACACAGATTTCTTCATGTAAACAACACACCCACACTAAACCATCAAGATCCTGGCTTGACAGTCATATTTATTACAGAAATAAAAACACAGGCATGTTAATGTAAATTGAATTTCAAAACAATCAATGTCAATAAAGAAAACAATGATTTCGATGTTGGATTCTAAGTGGACTGCAAAAAAATGCCAAAATATAGGCATTGCAGATATGGAAATTGGATGATAATAATAATAATAATAATAATAATAATAATTAAAGCTGCAAGCAGCGATGATAGGGACCTCGCACTCGGGCTCACCGCCGCCCGGTGGCCTCAGGATGACAGAGAACAGCGAACAGTAATAATTTAAGCCGATATAATAAAAAAATCTGAGAAAATAACAGATTTATGCCAAATTTCCTCCTGTCAGCAGGTGGCGCTATAACTGTGAGTCACGATTGGCATGTAGATGTCTTCAGGAGAGGAATTTAATCAATCATGTGAAGTTTCAGGCAGATCGGACATTGTTTGGCTGAGTTATAAGCCAAACTGCCTTTTGTCAGCAGGTGGCGCTATGACAGACTCAATGTTGTTATGTAGATGTGTTCAGGAGAGGACTTTTATCAAACTTGTGAAGTTTCAGCCAGATCGGACTTTGTGTGGTTGAGTTATACTGCAAACTACCATCTGTCAGCAGGTGGCGCTATAACTGTGACTTAAGATTGGCATGTAGATGTCTTCCGGAGAGGAATCTTATCAACCATGTAAAGTTTCAGGCACATGGGACATTGTGTGGCTGAGTTATAAGCCAAACTACCGTCTGCCAGCAGGTGGCGTTATGATTGACTCAATATTATTATGTAGATGTGTTTTGGAGAGGACTTTCATCAACCATGTGACATTTTAGGCAGATCTGACATTGTGTGGCCGAGTTACAAGCCAAACTACCTTCTGCCAGCAGGTGGCGCTATGACTGACTCAATATTGTTATGTGGATGTGTTCAGGAGAGGACTTTTAACAATCATGTGAAGTTTCAGGCAGATCAGACATTGTGTGGTTGAGTTATAAGGAATTCCTGTTCCATGGCGAAGCGTTGAGGTTTGTCATGCCACCACAGACACGCCCCTCTTGCAAAAACTCTAGATCTTCACAATATATCATCGCTAGAGCTTTCAGATGACTTCACTCTATTTTGGTGCTGATACGGGAAAGTTTGTGGGAGGAGTTTGTTAGAGTGTCAAACATGTCATTTCCTGTGGCCAGCAGGTGGCGCTATAACTGTACCTGGATGTCGGCACGTAAACCTGATCAGGTCAGGACTGTTATTAAATGTGTGAATTCTGAGGCAGATCGAATATTGCATGCCAGAGTTATAATGACTTCCTGTTTTGTGGCGAATCATCAAAGTTTGCGAGGCCGCCACGGACACGCTCATCGATGAAAACTCTAAAGCTTCGCAATCTAACATCACCAAGGCTTTAAGATGACAAAACTCAATTTTGGTGTTTATCAGATAAAATCCCTAGGAGGAGTTTGTTAAAATACAACGCCTGGAAATGGCAAAAGCGCCACTTTTTCGCCAGAGGAAGTTAAAAATATCCGACTTCCTGTTGGGTTTGAGATATGGCTCCAAGAGACTTTTTCGTATGTTTTGCCATGTTTGAGGTGTGTGCCAATTTTTGTGCATGTGTGTGATTCGTAGATCGGGGGCTCGTCCATTTAATTTTTCTAGGTGGCGCTGTCGAGTCATTTTGCCACGCCCACTTCAATATTGTTATGTGGATGTGTTCAAGAGATGACGTTTATCAACCATGTGAAGTTTCAGGCAGATCGGACATTGTGTGGTTGTGTTATAAGGACTTCCTGTTCCATGGCGAAGCGTTGAGGTTTGTCATACCGCCACGGACACGCCCCTCTCCGAAAACTCTAGATCTTCACAATATATCATCGCTAGAGCTTTCAGATGACACCACTCAATTTTGGTGTTGATACGATAAAATTTGTGGGAGGAGTTTATGATTCCGTAAATCATGTCATTTCCTGTGGCCAGCAGGTGGCGCTGTAACTGTATCTGGATATTGGCATGTAAACGTGTTCAGGTCAGGACGCTTATCAATCGTATGAATTTTGAGGCAGATCGGATAATGCATGCCTGAGTTATAACGACTTCCTGTTTTGTGGCGAATCGTCAAAGTTTGCGAGGCCGCCACGGACACGCCCATCGATGAAAACTCTAAAGCTTCGCAATTTACCATCGCCAAGGCCTTTAGATGACAAAACCCAATTTTGGTGTCGATCGGATAAAATCCCTAGGAGGAGTTCGTTAAAGTACAACGCCTGGAAATGGCAAAAACGCCACTTTTTCGCCGCAGGAAGTAAAAAATATCCGACTTCCTGTTGGGTTTGAGATATGGCTCCAAGAGACTTTTTCGTATGTTTTGGCATGTTTGAGGTGTGTGCCAATTTTTGTGCATGTGCGTGATTCGTGGATCGGGGGCTCGTCCGTTTAATTTTTCTAGGTGGCGCTGTCGAGTCATTTTGCCACGCCCACTTCCGAAGCCCTTAACAAACGTAAATTTTCGCCACTTCTGAGGCGTGTGCAAAGTTGCGTGAGTTTTCGGGCATGTTTAGCCCCTCAAAATCGCGATTCATTCCGGAGGAGAATAATAATAATAATAATAATAATAATAATAATAATAATAATAAACGGAGCAATTCCAATAGGGCCTACGCACCGTTTCGGTGCTCGGTCCCTAATAATAAAATACTGAATACAAACAATTGCACTCATTGTGAAGTTGTATTGCTGTGAGTTAAGAACATTAATTATAAAGTAGAAACATTTTTGCTTAGTCCTCCTTTACATTCAGCCAGTTGCTAAAGAAAGTCCAGTCTGTTGACATTATCGGTGGACTATTTGGACCTTTTCTTTTAAATGATGTGAGCTGAGAGTACTGAATCACTGAATCAGCATATGCATTTCGGTGCCTAATTTGGTTGCCACTGGTGCTTCGACAAGGACATAAAAAGCATCGAGTGGTACATGGTCCAAGCGATTTTTGATTACCATAAAGGATCACCGAGTCACGAAATGCGGTGGTTTTTCTTTCCGTTCACCATGTGGTATTAAATTCCATTACAACAAAAGTTGAAAGTTGAAAATGAAACGTACAAAATTAGATGAAACTCTGGAGGAAATGCTGGAGAGCCTGGTGATGCGACATTATTTGTTTTATACTGAAACTTGCCTTAAAAAAAGTGCTTCCTTGGTCTAATCCATATTTCTTTGCATGTTAAAAAAAAATGCAACTGCGTTAATTGCATTAATTCTTTTTAACGTGTTAAATATTTCAAATTAATTGCACTAATTTTGACAGCACTAATTAATATATATATATATATATATATATATATATATATATATATATATATATATATATATATATATATATATATATATATAATTTATGCACAATTTAGTCTTAAATGCTGAAATACCAGAGTTTGTGCAAGAAGCTTTAACCTTTAATTCCTCAGCTGGGATTATTTAGACGGCATTTAAACTGCAGTTTGAAAGTTCTAACCACTGAGCACCATTAAAATCCACTTTGTATAGACAAATCCTGCATGTTTTCCTCAATTTTTTCCCTCTGAAGAAAGACAGAAATTAACATCCTGAATGACAAGAGGGTGATGCTTAATCAAGACATTTTCATTCTGGAAGTGAACTAATCTTTAATGGCACATGTGTCAAACTCAGTTCCTGGAGGGCCACAGTTCTGCACAGTTTAGCTTTAATTAAACACTATTTAAGTCCTTCAGGCTACAGGTAAGTGTGTTGAAGCAGGGTTGGAACTAAACTCTGCAGGGCTACGACACTTCAGGAGCTTGACAGGCCTGCTTTCTAGTCATGGACTCCTTAATGCCCATATTTACCTTTTTTTTGTGTTTGATTTTAGGTTTGTGTATTAGATCTGCGGAAATAGCGCTGCTTGCTGGAAGCCATGGACCGACTATGAATGTGTACATAGCCAAAATGACTGTCCCTGACCCTCAAACTGCTACAGTCCCTAGTGAACCATGGCCAGCCACTACAGACAAACAAACACAAGCACCCTGACGCCACCGGCCGAGCGGAGAGGACGTGATTCCAACCAGAGACATTCAAATGACTTTTGTAAGGTGGAGAGCGAGCGATCGAGAGAGAGGAAAACAAACAAACAATATAACAGGAATAAAGACAAGAGGACTGGTATATGTACCAAATTTGGAAGATATTTTACTATTTGTTCTTCAAAACCAATCTCATCAAAATAAACGAACGAAAGGATTTTAATCTTTGTTGGTAGTTTCCGTTTCAGTGTGCAGACATATCAAGCATTTTCTTTTCCTCCTCCCCACCCCCTCTTTCTTTATTTCTATCGCACATTTGATTTGGCGTCACGCCTGCATGATTTCAGGACTCATGTTTTCCTCTGTTTGACACACGAGTACAGTTATTTAGTCTTTTGGTACTGGATGTTTTGTGATTTTTTCAACAGTGTGGGGACATGAAAAAAAGCTATTTTCAATCTTTTTCTTGTTCTTTGGTTTAATTTTTTAATGCTACGGTGTAACTGTCAACTCCCTTCCTGCCCCCTGAAAAAAGTGAGGTACATAAACCAAAACAACAGCACATTACAGGAAATGCATCTTCACTCATACTAGTGTATTTAGTTGATAGATGTCCCCGCTACATTGAACACAAACAGTTAGTTCTTCTGGTCGAGAAAGCGAGGACTTTTGTCATGCATGCAGATTTAAAACAAAGACTTGCAATATTTGAATTCAACTTCCCAACTTGTTTTAATAATTGTATTTAATTTAACGTTTTAAAGAAGACTGTTTAACTCTTTCCCTGCCAGCACCAGCAAAACAGCTTTCACAATATGTTGTTTGAATATCTAAACATACATTTTGTCAAAGATTACGTCCAGATTGGATGAAAACAGACCGAATATGCTGAAATCTTGCCATTGTGAGGGTTGTATTTAATCGTTTATTCAATAATGTTGACGGTTTGATTTGTACCCTGCTGAACGTTTGAATAACTCAGTTGCGTAACCAGTGCTTCTATTGCTCATTTTAGATTTAAATTCTGTATTATATCGGATGATGCATAACAGCGCCCTCTACCTACTGTATGCCAAAATAGATCAGCTTAAAGGCTGATTTATACTACTGCATTAAGCGCACGCATATGCTACAGTGCAGCCTACGCGTTGACGCATAGCCCTACGTCGTGGCCATCGCTGATGTGCACCACTCAAAAAATATAACTACACGTCGCAACGACACTTAGCGCAAGCTCTGCTATTGGTCGGCTTGGTAGCGCTGACGAGTCTGGGCGGGACCGAGAGCTGAGTGAGCCCGGTTTAAAAGTGAGTCCCATGAAGGAGCTCCGGATGGAAAGTTTTGTTTTGTGTTTGCCTCATGGTTAAAGTTGTTGCACGTCCGCCGGTTCCTGCCTCAAAATGAGCGAGTTTGAACCACATATAGGAAGCGTTCAGAAAAAACAAAACACCAGCAAAGAAACTTGACACAGAGGAACAATAACACCTACTGCCAACTAGCGTTTCGGAAGTGTTACTGCAGAATAACTAAAACAGCGTGCAGAAGTATAAATGCACAGCTACGCATGATGCATGCGCCGTGTGACACATCGATTCCTTGACTCCGATTCCTTGACGCAGAAGTATAAACCAGGCTTAAGGCTGGTTTATACTTCTGTGTCAAGTCATCGCTTTGACCTGCGGCACTTATGCCTTGGGTATAGTCGTGGATTCAGAAACGCCATCTGGCAGGGGGGTTTTATATGTAGGTCTAATGTTTTTATGTTTATATGTTGAGTTTCTTTGTGGGTGTTCTGTTTCTTCTGAACGCTACCTTAATGTACAGGTAGCTAAAACTCGCTCATTCAGGGGTGGGAACAGGTCAACGGCCAACAACTTTAATCATAAGGTAAACACAAAAGCTTCCAACTGGAGCTCCTTCACAGGAATCGACACTTGTAAACAATCGATCCAATGGATTTGTTATTTGTTATGTTGATTGATTGCTCTCCGCCTCATCCACACTCATCAGTGTTACTACGCCGACCAATCACAGAGCTTGCGCTACGCATCAGTGCGACGTGTAGTTACATACGGCGAGGGGGATGCGGCTATGTGAAGGGTGTGCCAGACCATCGGTGTGCGCTAGACGCAGAAGTATAAATCAGCATTTATAGTAGTCCTGTAACAGTTTGAGATAAGATGCTTTAAAAAATGTGATCCATGGAATCCATGGCTGCTAGTTTCCAATATTGTCGATACAACTATGGAAACCAGCAGCCATCAAATTCTATATTAACAGAATAAATAAATAAATTAATTAATTAAATAAAACAGCGTTAAACAAAAATAAAAAAGAAGAAGTTTTCTTTTCTGGAGGATGGAAGATAGAACTTTTTGTGAACTAGACCTTTTACAGTGGCAGATCATTTTAGGTTTATTTAATAATGTTGACGGTTTGATTTCTACACTGCTGAATGTTTGGTTCATTCAGTTGCATAAACAATACTTCTTTTGCTTGTTTTAGATCCAGATTCTGTATAATTTAAATATATAATCTACTGTATATGCCAAAACAGATGAATAAATCTGTTAAAGAAATAGTTCATCCAAAATTAAACTCAAGTAGTCTGTTAAACAAATACAGCAAATTTCAAAGAATGTGTGAAACCCCTATCCTTTACCTCCTTTGAAAAATGGAAGTCAATGAGTATGTAGGGCGACGCAGTGGCGCAGTAGGTAGTGCTGTCACCTCACAGCAAGAAGGTTGCTGGTTCGAGCCTTGGTTGGGTCAGTTGGCGTTTCTGTGTGAAGTTTGTTCACGTGGGTTTCCTCCAGGTGCTCCGGTTTCCCTCACAGTCTAAAGACATGCGGTACAGGTGAATTGGGTAGGCTAAATTGTCCGTAGTGAATGAGTGTATAGATGTTTCCCAGAGATGGGTTGCAGCTGGCGTTGGCGGTTCATTCCGCTGTGGCAACCCCAGAATAATAAAGGGACAAAGCCTAAAAAAAAACGAATGAACGAATACGTTTACATCCAACTTTAACTAAGCAGAAATCGAATTAAGAAATGTGGAGTATGCCGATTTTAATCTCATTATTAAAGTACAGTACAGACATGTAAATAGGGCTGGGCAATTTGGCCTAAAATAAAAATGAACACTTTTAACTCGATTATGATTAATGAACAACTATTTTATTTATTTATTTGCCTTCTCCGCGCCGCCCACATTCATCAATGCTACCAAGCTGACCAGTCACTGAGCTTATGCTATGTGTCGTTGTGACGTGTGGTTCATTTTTTTTGAAAGATCAGCTTGATTCCCTTTTATGCAGAAGTGTAAACAGGGCGGGGTCACTTGACTATACATGTGATAGGGAAAGTAATCGAAAAAATTGACCAGAAAAAATTAGATCTATTAAGGTTCTAAATGTCGATTCCGTTTACTTTTTCGACTAATCACCCAGCCCTACATGTAAACACCGCAATCAAACTATTGCCGTCATGTTGGACTTTCAAAGAGTTTTGCGCCTGTATATTCCATACACACTGTTGTTTGACACTTTAATTCAGCGTGCTGTATCAAATTCCATTAAAACAACAGTCTTTACTTCATACTCGCATCCATTATTTCATGCTGCCGCCATTTTAAAGAACCAAAGTGAGGCTATGGTGGGAAAAAACCCGGAAGTATAGGACCAGCACTGTAAACATTGTATTAACATGCCGTGCACTACAAACCTCCAGCTGTTGCCGAGATTTCAAAATGCAGAAATGGTGTAAACATCACTTTAATATCATTCAGTAAGTTTAATTTAAACAAAAGCAATTTAGCATCAAAGAACATCACAATCTCAGTGATACGCATAAGTGTCCTGCTATGCTTCAGTTCATGGCACCAGTTAAATATCATGGGGATGCTTTCCTGCTTCAGCCTATGTAACGCGGTGAGCGATAAATCACAGCAGTCCTCTGTAGCACGCCATGGTGTTGTCTGTAATAGTGTCCCGCTACTGAAGTTTTAAAACGGTCTATTTCCCGCTAACATTGAAGCGCTGCTGAGCGCGGATGACTCGACTGATGTTCATGGCTGCTTCGCGCTCCAGTCTCCTTGTATCTGTGTTTGGTTTGCACTCAGTAAACTGCTCTTCACCCAGTGCAAACACAGATACACAGAGACTGAAGCACGAATCAGCTGTGAAGATCAGTCAAGTCATCAAGCAGATCACTTGTCTGTCTCGTGCTCGGTAAACAGTGGAGGGTGAACTGATGACCTTCTCGGCCAATCACAAGCATTTCTGTTGAGCACGTGAACACAATGGCAAATCAGCTCTGTTTTAAGAAAGCCATCAACATTGCCTTAAATGTTAGCGGGAAATTAATGTTTTATCTTTTAATTCAGTATCGTGACAAGTCTAATATAGTGAAAGAATCAGTTTATTAACTCGAGTTTGATAAATGACATCTAAACCGTGTGTTTGGGAAAGAGAACGTTAGCTAACTAGTGCCATTTCCCTTAACTAAGCTGAAAATGAGCTCTGATATCCCTTTTTATTTTCACCATTTATTCAGAACTGACCTTCGGGTCACTGGGAAGGCGGTGAAATGATACATTTGTGTCACTTTCTCTTCACTGATAAGATATACAGCCATCTATACAGGGTTTCTTCCCACCGCAGCCTGGATTTCGCTTTTAAAAATGGCGGCCGTGCAAAATCAGTCTATACCTCAGTTTGTCACGGGAACATGAAATGTTCCTGAATGAAAGTTAACCAGCAGAGTTGCAGAATTAAAGTCGACAAATTAAAAGCGAAACTCCGAAGGGAATGCGTATAGCGTGGAGACGCAATAACGTTAATTGAATTATGTGTTATAACGTGTTAAACGGGATCTTGAAAGGAACATTCAAGTCATATTAATGTCCGATTTAGAATGAGGCAAAAAATTCCATGACTGATGTTCATGTAAACGTAGTCAATGACTGCTAGTTTACAACTATCTTCTCAATATGTGCTCAACTGAGGTTTAAATAAATGCGTAAATGAACAAATGTGTGAATAATAACTGGCAAATCTTTATCAAGAGATGGCAGAATCTGTAAATAGCAGGGAAAGAGTTAAACACAGAGTCACATCTTAACTTTGCGCATTTCAAATGATTCCTGTTTACATCCAAGAACTCAAAACGTAAAGCAAGTCACATTATTAAGCATCTAAAAGACATTTTGGGATTATGTGATGTGTTCATTTACAGTAATCGCACGCATGAGTCTATACTAATATGCATTGGTTTTTCTCAGTGTTTAGACAGTCGTGCTTTTTAAAGCTTCGACCATTTAAAAAAATGTCACAGATCCCTAAAGTGTGTCTCTGTCACGTGATAGAGGCTCTGAATTCTTGTTCTCCCCTGCAAAAATATTTTTAGGACATCGTATGATGTTTAACCTTGCTTTTTAAACAAGGGTGTCGCATTTTGAGGTTTGTGTAAAACTGATCCAATCGAAACACTATTTATTCCAGTCTGCAGGGTGTTTGAGTCTGCTCTTCTCTGCCTGCCCACAGCATCCTTCAGTGTCATTATTCTTACTGCGTCTGTGTCTCCTGGACTTTTTGTACTCTTTTAAAACTTTTGTAATTCATATTTCTTTGTAGCTATTAAAAAAAAAGAGTAAAGAAATGATAAAAAAAAAGAGAAAAAAAAACATGGAAAAGAAAACCCCAACAAACTCCTGGAGGTCGGTTTGAGGGTGTACAGCTTGGACCTCATTTTTGCTCACTCTGAGTCCCTCGTGTTCTCAGATGTCCCCACACCTGATCTCTGTCTCCCCCAGTCAAACGTTTTTGGTTGCAAAAATGAACCCCTTGCATTGCATTGATCTGTTGTCATTTGAATCAGATCTGGAGTCCAAAATAAAGTATATTTTGATATTATGGCTGTGTGTTTATTCTTCTGACTTAGCTTTCCATGTAAAGTGAAGCTGGCGATTAACCCTCAGATGTACTACACTGCTTCTTGATATAAGAAACACACTGTTGCGTCACAAGATACTGGGTATAATGCTGGACTTAATTTAAGTTCATGCAATCACTTTTATATTATCTAACAAACTTAAAGGAGCATTATGTAAGTGGTTGAAGTAGATATTGCACCCCTGGTTCAACACACGCAAGAGCAGGTTGCCAGATTGACAACGCCAACAAAGGCTTATTTAAATCTTGTTCTAAAACTACGACACGCGATGGAAGGGATATTTTGTTCTAACCAACACCTGAAATTATATTTTAGAATTAAATTAATGTGGAATTTATTAATTTATAATTAATTATTAATATTTTTTTTTCAATTACTTGCAGCTGAACAACAAAAAATGGACAATAATCCCCTCAGGTACATGCCATGTGCTTTATTCAGTGTTAAATGTTAATATTGTGAGTTTGAACACCATTCTACGTCACATGTATTGCCATAATGCTGAAAGCAGCAGCAGATGGTTCACTTCAGATCCTGAAAATAAATTAAACAATTTCAAATTGAACTTTAGAACTACTGTATGCCTCAGTGCAAGCCAACACATATGCGTTTTGGCAACACAACGTGTCGTCTCTCTGCTGTCTGAACACCGTAACATTAATAATTATTAATGAAGTTGCACAATTGAGCACGCTGATTGGTTTGAACCAAGTCCTACTCATGAATAAACGCAGCACACTCAGGGACGTAATAAGGAACTCACAGGTACAGACGTCCAGTCTACACACTGGAATACACGCTAAGATCTCAGGGTCGTGACGCAGCTTTAAAAATTAGTTTCAAACCGGAAGTACGAATTTGCTCGAAATAACTCAAAAACAGTTAATTTTCACTTATTTTGTGAAATATATGTGTCCTAACAGTGTTTTTAGCAGCGTGAGGCACATATACAACTGTCAACAGCTCAAAACATGTGTTTTGGTGTTTCGTGACCCTTTAAATGTCGTTTGTGCTTGCGATCTCCTGCTGTTTGTGTCTATAGCCACCATCACCTGTTTCTACACACGCGTGGCGTGGTCAATTTTCAAAATAGATCAACTTTTGCCACTGTGTGGTAGGGCTGCTCGATTTTGGGAAAAATCATAATCACGATTATTTTGGTCATAATTGTAATCACGATTATTTAAAACGATTACTGTTGAAGTCAAAATTATTAACGCTCCTGAGAATTTGTTTTTTTTTTTATAAATATTTCCCAAATGAAGTTTAACAGAGCAAGGAATTTTAACAGTATTTCCTATAATATTTTTCTTCTAGGCTTATTTGTTTTATTTTAGTTAGAATAAAAGCAGGTTTAAATATTTTGAAACCCATTTTAAGGTCAATATTATTAGCCCCCTTAAGCAATATATTTTTTGATTGTCTGCAGAAGAAACTACCGTTATACAATGAACTGCTTAATTACCCTTATTTAAATTGCACTTTAATCTGAATGCTTGTGTTTAGAAAAATATTTAGAAAAATATTATGTGCTGTCATCATAGCAAAAGATAAAGGAAATCAGTAATCAGAAGTTATATATTAAAACTATCAT